>NC_053022.1:60896379-61194282 GCF_003073215.2 Triticum urartu | reverse complement strand
TATTTCTCACCGACATTACATTTATGTTCACACACTCATTGTTAGATGTCGGTGCTCATACTTTTTCATTGTATCATCCATGCTAGTTTATTTCCTTTTTATGCTTTCTTCTTGTGTGTTTAATAAACCTTAAGAAAAACAAAAAAAATTAGTTGTAGCTTTTAGCTAGTTTTAATTTCTATGCTTGTAGTAGTAATTAAAAGGAAAACCCAAAAATATTTCCTGTTCTTCTTTTTGCTTGTTGGGAGCTTTCCCGTGTAAATAGTTTTATTTCTTTTATTTTCTTTGGGGGTCGATAGGAGAAGACCATGATTAAATTGTTTAAGTGGCTCTTATATGCATTATTGTTGATTTAACCAAGAGCCCATATTGCCTTGTCTTCTCCTATTTATTGAATACTTGCAGATTCCAGCTTAGTCCAATGCACGCGCACTATTATTATTATTCACATCATTCGGTCATGCAAGTGAAAGGCAATTATGACGATATATGATGGACTGACTGAGATGACAAAAGCTGGTATGAACTCGACCTCTCTTGTTTTTGTAAATATGATTAGTTCATCGTTCCTGATTCAGCCTGTTATGAATAAACATGTTTGCAATGACAATTAGAGATCATAGTGCTTATGCCATGCTTGATTAGCTATGAGTTATAATGGTTTACCTTGTGTGCCAACATGCTATTAAAATGGTTGTGATGTGGTATGATAGGGTGGTATCCTCCTCTGAATGATTTAAGTGACTTGACTCGGCACATGTTCACACATGTAGTTGAAGCAAAATCAACATAGCCTTCACGATATTTATGTTCATGGTGGATTATATCCTACTCATGCTTGCATTCGGTGTTGATTAATTTTAATGCATGTTCATGACTGTTGTCGCTCTCTAGCTGGTCGCTGCTACCTCTTTTAGCACTGCGTTGGTTTTCCCCAAAGAGGAAGGGATGATGCAGCAAAGTAGCGTAAGTATTTCCCTCAGTTTTTGAGAACCAAGGTATCAATCCAGTAGGAGGCTACGTGCGAGTCCCTCGCACCTGCACAAAACAAATAAATCCTCGCAACCAACGCAAATAGGGGTTGTCAATCCCTATAGGCCACTTACGAGAGTGAGATCTGATAGATATGATAAGATAATATTTTTGGTATTTTTATTATAAAGATGCAAAGTAAAGTAAAGGAAAAGTAAATAGCAAAGTAAATAACTAAGTAGTAGGAGATTGATATGATAAAGATAGACCCGGGGGCCATAGGTTTCACTAGTGGCTTCTCTCGAGAGCGTAAGTATTCTACGGTGGGTGAACAAATTACTGTTGAGCAATTGACGGAATTGATCATAGTTATGAGAATATCTAGGTATGATCATGTATATAGGCATCACGTCCAAGACAAGTAGACCGACTTCTGCCTGCATCTACTACTATTACTCCACTCATCGACCGCTATCCAGCACGCATCTAGAGTATTAAGTTTAAAATAGAGTAACGCCTTAAGCAAGATGACATGATGTAGAGGGATAGACTCATGCAATATGAAGAAAACCCCATCTTGTTATCCTCGATGGCAACAATACAATACGTGCCTTGCTGCCCTTACTGTCACCGGGAAAGCACACCGCAAGATTGAACCCAAAGCTAAGCACTTCTCCCATTGCAAGAAAGATCAATCTAGTAGGCCAAACCAAACTGATAATTCGAAGAGACTTGCAAAGATAACCAATCATACATAAAAGAATTCAGAGAAGATTCAAATATTATTCATAGATAGACTTGATCATAAACCCACAATTCATGGGTCTCAACAAACACACCGCAAAAAGAAGATTACATCGAATAGATCTCCACAAGAGAGGGGGGGACATTGTATTGAGATCCAAAAAGAGAGAAGAAGCCATCTAGCCACTAACTATGGACCCGTAGGTCTGAAGTAAATGTAACGCCCCGAGACCGATGTGCCAGGTGTCCTCCGCTTATTTGCTGTTGTTGCCTTGTCATTTGATTGCGTGTTGAATCTTGTCATGTCATCATCCGCATTGCATCATCATGTTTTCAAAACTTGCATTCGTCCGGGTTTCCCCAGTTCCGTCCGTTGTCCGGTCTGAGTCCAGTCACACTTGCACGCGCCCGCGGCATGTCCGAAATGTTATTTTATAAGTGGCCAGGAAATGTTCTCGGAATGGGTTGAAAGTTGGCATGTGGTGTTGTTATGTTGTAGGTAGGCCGCCTGCCAAGTTTCATCGCATTCGGAGTTCGTTTGATAGCCCAACGGATAACTATAGCGGCAATATAGCTGGTCTAACGTCAGACGTTTTCGGTCTCCGGAAACAGTTGCCGGGCTGCACTCCTCTCCTCTCATCTCAGCCCAACCTCTCTTCACAGCCCACTAGCCCACCTATCTAACCCCCCCTCCGCTCCGAGTCGTCCGATCGAGATCGAACGGCTCCGGAACGGACTAAAACCCCCAACCCTAGCTCCTCCTGCTATATATAGCAGCCCCCCTTGCCATTTTTGGGCCTTCTCCTTCCTCCTCCTCGAAATCCGCGCCCCAATCATCAGCCAGCCGCCTCCCACCTCCTCTCCTCAATTTCCGGCGCCAGCCACCACCATCTCGCCACATGGCGCGCTCCTAGTGGCCAGCCGCCGCCACGCAGACGCCCGTGGCCAGTGGCAGCCACGCGTCCCCGCTCCCCGCCGCCGTGGCCCGCCAGGCCCTGCGAAGCCCGCCCGAGCCCCATCGGGGCCCGCCCCCGAGCCCGCACGCCGCTGCCTCCGTTCCAGATTGGGAGAACCCCGATCTCTCCTCCCTCGCGTCCCCGCCGTCCGCCGTCGGCGACCAAGGCCGCCGGAGCCATGCTCGTCGCCGGCCGCCTTGAACCCAGGTCACGCCGCCGTCGCCTTTTCCTCTCCTCCCCGTCTCTCTTTCTCTCCCTAACCCCTCTGCTCTCCTCCTTGGTCAGCCGCCCGCCATGGCGCCTAACCCTCGCCGGCCACTGCCCGATCCGGTCTCCCCTTGTCGGAAATGGAGCCCCGGCGAGCTCCTTGACCCAGATCCGGCCTCTTCGCGCCGTCCACCGCCTCTTCTGCTTCCTCCTCGTCGGATCCGCCTCTGACCTTGTCGTCCCCGTCGCCCTCACCGGCGAGCGCCGCCGTGCGTCGTTCGGATCGGGAGGAGCCCCGATCCCGCTCCTCTGCTCTGTGTCCAGGTGGGCCGCGACCCGCCTGAGGCCCAGCCTGCTCCTCCGCGGACCCAGCAACCACGTCCAGCGGGCCGGCCCAGCAACCGCAGCCAGCGCCAGGCCTCCTCTGCTTCCGACCGGGCCAGGCTCAATGTGAGAATCCCCTCTCCTGTACACTCGGGCCAGCCAGATTCGGCCCTGGTCATGGTTTTTTTTTTCCGTTCTACGTTTTGTCCATTTATCCTCAGAGTTTGCCTGTTTTACAGAAAGCCCCCTAAACTTCATGCATATAATAACTCATGAACCGAGCATCGGATTAAAATGATTTATATATGAAACTTGCTTAGAATTTTGTCTAGTTTCATAATATGTCACTTTCATCCATGTTTAAAATGTTTAAAATGTTGTTTGTTTAAATTTTCTCATATGCCATGCTAAAATGATTAAATTCATAACTAATTAACCGTAGCTCCAAATTTAATAAACTTTATATGTAAATGGGGTGGAATTTTGCCTAGTTTAACATGGTGACCTTTATTTGCATGTTAAACAACTCTAAAATTGTGTTTAGGGCAGAACAGTACCAAATCTATAATATGCATATGGGGATTTACCGGAATTTGTTGTTTGTTGTTCCGGCCTCATTTAAACTTGCCTAGATAGGTAGTTTTCATTTGCTTCACTTCTTGCCATGCTAACAACATTTAATATTGTTGGGTACATAAACAAGATCGAACTAAATAAGTCATGTGGTGTTTTCTTCAATATGCAACTCCGTTGCATAATGTGCTCCACTTAATTTGTATAATTGTTTGTGCATTTTGCCATGCCATGTATCATTAAACCGGACATGCATCATACTTGATTGTGCATCATGCCATGTTCATGTCGTGGTTGTTTACTATGTTGTGTGTTTCTTTTCCGGTGTTGCTTCTTCGGGTTGGTTCCGATAACGTCGCGTTTGTGAGGAACCGTTCATCTACGTCCGTTTGTCTTCTTCATGGACTCGTTCTTCTTCCTTGCGGGATTTCAGGCAAGATGATCATACCCTCAAAATCACTACTATCTTTGCTATGCTAGTTTGCTCGCTCTTTTGCTATGCCAATGCTACGATGTCTACCACTTGCTTTCAAGCCTCCCAAATTGCCATGTCAAACCTCTAACTCACCTTGTCCTAGCAAACCGTTGATTGGCTATGTTACCGCTTTGCTCAGCCCCCTCTTATAGCGTTGCTAGTTGCAGGTGAAGATTGGAGGTTGTTCCTTGTTGGAACATCTTTTATTTACTTGTTGGGATATCATTATATTGCCATGTTATCTTAATGCATCTATATACTTGGTAAAGGGTGGAAGGCTCGGCCTTATGCCTGGTGTTTTGTTCCACTCTTGCCGCCCTAGTTTCCGTCATATCGGTGCTATGTTCCCGGATTTTGCGTCCCTTACACGGTTGGGCTATTATGGGAACCCCTGGACAGTTCGCCTTAAGTAAACCTCTTCCAGCAATGCCCAACATTGGTTTTACCATTCGCCGCCTAGCCATTTTCTTTCCCTTGGGTCGGCCAGCCCAAGGGTCATCTTTATTTTACCCCCCAAGGCCAGTGCTCCTCTGAGTGTTGGTCCAACTGAGCGATGTCCGAGGCTACCAGGGGCAACTCTGGGCTGGCTTACGCGACGTCTTGCTCATCTGAGTGTGCCCTGAGAAAGAGATATGTGCAGCTCCTATCGGGATTTGTCGGCACATTCGGGCGGTGTTGCTGGTTTAGTTTTACCCTGTCGAAATGTCTTATTGTACCGGGGTACCGAGTCTGATCGGAATGTCTCAGGTGGAGGTCTATTCCTTCGTTGACCGTGAGAGCTTGTCATGGGCTAAGTTGGGACACCCCTGCAGGGATTTGAACTTTCGAAAGCCGTGCCCGCGGTTATGGGCAGATGGGAATTTGTAAAGTCCGGTTGTAGAAAACCTGAAGTTGACCTTAATTAAAATGAACCAACAGCGTGTGTTACCGTGATGGTCTCTTTCCGGTGGAGTCCGGGAAGTGAACACGGTGTTGGAGTTATGCTTGGCGTAGGTTGTTATAGGATCACTTCTTGATCATACTTTTATCGACCGTGCTTTGCCTTCTCTTCTCGTTCTCTTTTGCGTATGTTAGCCACCATATATGCTAGTCGCTTGCTGCAGCTCCACCTCATACCTTTACCTTACCCATAAGCTTAAATAGTCTTGATCGCGAGGGTGCGAGATTGTTGAGTCCCCGTGGCTCACAGATACTTCCAAAACCAGCTTGCAGGTGCCGATGAGACCGTGCAGTTGACGCAACCAAGCTCAGGAGGAGCTCGTTGAAGATCTTGTCCTTTGTGTTGTTCCGTTCTAGTTGATCAGTAGTGGAGCCTAGTTGGGGTCGATCGGGGACCTTTGTCGCATTTGGGGTTCTTCTTTTATTTTGGCTCCGTAGTCGGGCCCTGATTGTATTTGGTTGTTGTAATGCTTTATTCATGTAATTGTGTGAAGTGGCGATTGTAAGCCAACTATGTAATCTCTTCCCCTTATTATATTACATGGGTTGTGTGTAGATTGCCTCACTTGCGACATATGCCTTGAATGCGATTCTGCCTCTAAATCGTGCCTCGACACGTGGGAGATATAGTCGCATCGAGGGCGTTACAGTAAACTACTCAAACTTCATCGGAGGGGCTATGGTGTTGATGTAGAAGCCCACCGTGATCGATGCCTCCTCCGGCGGAGCTCCGGAACAGGCCCCAAGATGGGATCTCGTGGATACAGAAAGTTGCGGCGGTGGAATTAGGGTTTTGGCTCCTGTTATGATCATTTGGGGGTACGTGGATATATATAGGAGGAAGAAGTATGTCGGTGGAGCAACAGGGGCCCATGAGGGTGGAGGGCACGCCAGGGGGGGGTAGGCACGCCCCCTACCTCGTGGCCTCCTGTTACGTGTCTTGACGTAGGGTCCAAGTCTCCTGAGTTTTATTCGATGAGAAAATCACGTTCCCGAAGGTTTCATTCCGTTTGGACTCCGTTTGATATTCCTTTTCTTCGAAACCCTAAAACAGGCAAAAAACAACAATTCTGGGCTGGGCCTCCGGTTAATAGGTTAGTCCCAAAAATAATATAAAAGTGTAAAATAAAACCCAATAATGTCCAAAATAGTAGATAATATAGCATGGAGCAATCAAAAATTATAGATACGTTGGAGACGTATCAGTCGCTTCCTAGTCTTTTTCTAGCCTTCACCTGTACTAAGCGGGAATACTGCTTGTGCATCCAATCCCATAAACCCCAAAGTTATGCCATATGAGTCCACCATACCTACCTATTTACAGTATCTACCTGCCGTTCCAAGTAAATTTGTATGTGCCAAACTCTAAACCTTCAAATAAATATCCTGTTTTGTATGCTCGAATAGCTCATGTGTCAACTAGGGCTGTCTGTATCTTCCATGTTAGGCGGGTTAGTCTCAAGAGGAGTGGACTCCGCTCCTCACTCACGAGAAAATGGATGGTCACCGGGATGCCCAGTCCCATGCTTTATGCAAATCAAATCAAAATAACTGCAACCAAAACTCCCCCTGGGACTCTTGTTAGTTGGAGGCACTCGTTGTTTCGAGCAAGCCATGGATTGATGCTTGTTGGTGGAGGGGGAGTATAAACTTTACCATTCTATTTGGGAACCGCCTATAATGTGTGTAGCATGGAAGATATCGCCATCTCTTGGTTGTTATGTTGACAATGAAATTATACCGCTCAAAATATTATTCATCTCTATTTTAAAACCGAGCTCTGGCACCTCTACAAATCCCTGCTTCCCTCTGCGAAGGGCCTATCTATTTACTTTTATGTTGAGTCATCATCCTCTTATTAAAAAGCACCAGTTGGAGAGCACAACTGTCATTTGCATTCATTACTATTATTTTACATTGAGTATGACTTGACTGGATCTCTTTTACCATGAATTACAATGTCTAGTCAGTCCTTGATCTTTAAAGGTGCTCTGCATTTATGTTTTGCGGTCTCACAAAGGGCTAGCGAGATACCATCTTGTTATATCATATTATGATTGTTTTGAGAATGTGTTGTCATCCGAGATTTATTATTATTGCTCGCTAGTTGATTATGCCATTGATATGAGTAAACATGAGACCTATCCGTTATTGTGAATATGGTTAGTTCATAATCTTTGATGGAAACTTGAATGCTGGCTTTACATATTTACAACAACAAGAGCAAACCGAGTTTGTAAAAGTTTTTCTTTATCACTTTCAGTTTATCAACTGAATTGCTTCAGGACAAGCAAAGGTTTAAGCTTGGGGGAGTTGATACGTCTCCGTCGTATCTACTTTTCCAAACACTTTTGCCCTTGTTTTGGACTCTAACTTGCATGATTTGAATGGAACTAACCCGGCTGACGTTGTTTTCAGCAGAATTGCCATGGTGTTATTTATGTGCAGAAACAAAAGTTCTCAGAATGACCTGAAACTTCACGGAACGTCTTCTTGGAAATAATAAAAAATCCTGGCAAAAGATCAAGACCAGGGGGCCCACACCCTAGCCACGAGGGTGGGGGTGCGCCTGCCCCCTGGGCGCGCCCCCTACCTCGTGGGCCCCCTGACGCTCCACCGACCTCTACTCCAACTCCATATATTCACTTTCGGGGAGAAAAAAATCAGAGAGAAGGATTCATTGCATTTTACGATACGGAGCCGCCGCCAAGCCCTAAAACCTCTCGGGAGGGATGATCTCAAGTCTGTTCGGGGCTCCAGAGAGGGGAATCCGTCGCCATCGTCATCATCAACCATCCTCCATCACCAATTTCATGATGCTCACCGCCGTGCGTGAGTAATTCCATCATAGGCTTGCTGGACAGTGATGGGTTGGATGAGATTTATCATGTAATCAAGTTAGTTTTGTTAGGGTTTGATCCCTAGTATCCACTATGTTCTGAGATTGATGTTGCTATGACTTTGCTATGCTTAATGCTTGTCACTAGGGCCCGAGTGCCATGATTTCAGATCTGAACCTATTATGTTTTCATCAATATATGAGAGTTCTTGATCCTATCTTGCAAGTCTATGGTCACCTACTATGTGTTATGATCCGGCAACCCGAAGTGACAATAATCGGGACCACTCCCGGTGATGACCGTAGTTTGAGGAGTTCATGTATTCACTATGTGTTAATGCTTTGGTCCGGTACTCTATTAAAAGGCGGCCTTAATATCCCTTAGTTTCTGCTAGGACCCCGCTGCCATGGGAGGGTAGGACAAAAGATGTCATACAAGTTCTTTAACATAAGTATGTATGACTATATTCGGCATACATGCCTACATTACATTGATGAATTGGAGCTAGTTCTGTGTCACGCTAGGTTATGACTGTTACCTGATGAACCACATCCGGCATAATTTTCCATCATTGATCCATTGCCTATGAGCTTTCCATATATTGTTCCTTGCTTATTTACTTTTCCGTTGCTATTGTTACAATCACTACAAAATACCAAAAACATCACTTTTGCTATCATTACCTTCTGCTACCGTTACCACTACTATCATATTACTTCGCTACTAAATACTTTGCTGCAGATATTAAGTTTCCATTTGTGGTTGAATTGACAACTCAGCTGCTAATACTTGAGAATATTCTTTGGCTCCCCTTGTGTCGAATCAATCAATTTGGGTTGAATACTCTACCCTCGAAATCTATTGCGATCCCCTACACTTGTGGATTATCACTAACTCCGCCTTTGAAGATCTAAAAAGACAGCTTGCTGAGCCGCCGGTTCTTGCTGCCCCCGTTGAGAAAGAGCCATTGTTGTTATATGTGGCTGCTAATTCATGGGCCATCAGTGTGGCCATTGTTGTGGAGTGCAAGGAGGCTGGCAAGGAACAACCGGTTCAACGGCTGGTTTACTACGTTAGTGAGGTGCTCATTGAATCCAAGCAAAGATATCTACATTGGCAGAAGCTTGTTTATGGGGTGTTCATGGCAAGCTGGAAGCTTAAGCATTACTTTCAAGGCCATCCTATCACTTTGGTTAGCTCTGCTCCTTTGGGAGATATTATTCAAAATAGAGAAGCCACAGGACAAGTCGCCAAGTGGGCCATTAAGCTTGGGTCTCATAACTTAAAGTATGTGCCACGTACTGCCATTAAGTCTCAAGCACTGGTGGACTTCATTAACGATTGGACAGAGTTGCAGATACCTGAAGAGAAGCCAGACAACACATATTGGACGATTCATTTCGATGGGTCCAAACAGTTGGAAGGCTCGGGGGCTGGATTTGTTTTAACTTCTCCTCGAGGTGACAAGTTTTGTTATGTGTTGCGGTTGATGTTCCTTGTACTAACAACACAGCAGAGTATGCGGCCTTACTGCATGGTCTTCGAATGGCTAAAGGGATGGGTTTAAGCCGGGTACGGTGCCTTGGTGACTCAGATTTGGTGGCTCAACAGGTATCAGGCAAGTGGGACTCCAAGGACCCTCTCATGGGGGCTTATCGCCGGGAGGTTGACGCTATTGCTGGACACTTCAAGGGTTATCAAGTGGAGCACATTGACCGCAGAAGAAATGAAGCGGCCGATGCTTTAAGCCGGTTGGGATCTCATCGTAAACCGGTGCCACCTAACACTTTTCTGGATGTTCTGCATAACCCTTCCGTCAACTTGCCTACATAGGAAGATTTAGCCGTTCCAGATGAGGGAGTCCTGGATTAGGGGGTCCTCGGACAGCCAGACTATATACTTCTATGGAGTATTCAGAGAAGGAACCTGCCTTGCAATGCCGAAGACAATCTGTGCGCCGGACTCATCGTCATTGAAGCCTGGTTCAGGGGCTACTGAGGGAGTCCTGGATTAGGGGTCCTCGGACAGCCGGACTATATACTTTGGCTGGACTGTTGGACTACGAAGATACAAGATTGAAGACTTCATCCCGTGTCCGGGTGGGACTCTCATTTGCGTGGAAGGAAAGCTTGGCAATTCGGATATGTAGATCTCCTCCCTTGTAACCGACTCTGTGTAACCCTAGCCCCCTCCGGTGTCTATATAAACCGGAGGGTTTAGTCCGTAGGACAACAACAATCATAATCATAGGCTAGCTCCTGGGGTTTAGCCTCTACGATCTCGTGGTAGATCAACTCTTGTAATACTCATATCATCAAGATCAATCAAGCAGGAAGTAGGGTATTACCTCCATCGAGAGGGCCTGAACCTGGGTAAACATCGTGTCCCCTGCCTCCTGTTACCATCCGCCTTAGACGCATAGTTCGGGACCCCCTACCCGAGATCCGTTGGTTTTGACACCGACATTGGTGCTTTCATTGAGAGTTCCACTGTGTCGTCACCATAAGGCTTGATGGATCCTTCGATCATCGGCAATGATGTGATCCAGGGTGAGGTTTTTCTCCCCGGACAGATCTTCGTATTCGGCGGCTTCGTACTGCGGGCCAACTTGCTTGGCCATCTGGAGTAGATCGAGAGCTACGCCCCTGGCCATCAGGTCAGGTTTGGAAGCTTAAACTACACTGCCGACATCCGCGGAGACTTGATCTTCGATGGATTCGAGCCCATGTCTGGTGCGCCCCACAGTCTTGACGAGCATGACTTAGCTGTGCCATCGGACGGTGTCTGGGAGATCACACCTGTGGCTACTCCGACCCTCGATCCAGAGCAGATCGGGCCGTACGAGGACCGGTGGATAGACCCCGCCATGGAGGCCGCATACTCAGCGGCGATAGAGCCGAATACTGACTTCACCCCCTATGAGACCTGTGTTGCCGGAACCTTGGATTCATCCCCGGCCACAGGCTCTATACCGCCCGCGTCCGTGCCTATCGAATCTGATTGGGCACCGATCATGGAGTTTACCAACACGGATATCTTTCAGCACTCGCCCTTGGGCGACGTGCTAAATTCATTGAGGTCTCTCTCCTTGTTAGGAGACCCTCGGCCGAACTATGTCCGGCTTGAGTGGGAAGCGAACGACGAAGAAATTCATTGCCCACCCACCACCCACTTAATAGCCATTGTCGATGACTTAACCGACAAGCTTGATTTTGGCTCTGAAGACATCGACGGTATGGACGACGATGCAGGAGAAGAACAGGAACCACCGCCCATAGGGCGTTGGACAGCCACTCCATGACACGATATATACATGGTGGATACACCCAAAGAAAACAATGACGAGGAACGGAAGGATGCAGCGGAGGGTAATCCCCTCGAGAAGCAAACGAACCGACAACGTAGGCGCCACTCCAAATCCCACCTCGGCAAAAACAACGATAACAGCGCAAGAAAGAATAATACCCCGGTCGACTCCAAAGCAAACAATGACCACATGGACCCAGCGTTAGAGAAGGATGAACCAGCGGACGCCGAACATAGTACGGAGCCATTGCGCGACCACAGCGACGTCGAGGGTAAAGCTCACCAACCTGTCTCCAGAGAGGAGAATAGTCCGGACGATGATGCACACATCATCCCGGAAAGGCACTTGGAGCAAGAGAACCTCCATAGAAGGCTTATTGCCAACGGGAGGAGTCTAAAGAAGCAGAAGCAGAGTCTTAAAGCCATGCAAAATACACTCAAAAGTAGATGGAACAAAGTGCTCGACACTGAAGAAAAGTACAGTGGCAGTTGCCACACAAAGAGCTATCCAAAGTGCAAGCTGCTGCCTGAAATCGATGACAAGGCTTTAGAGCCCACACAGCTGAAAAATAAAACGGCCGATCGGACGGATTGACCACCCTGTGGCCGCGAGAGGGTGGCTAATGATGTTGGACACAAGTCAGTGCACGATTTACGTGATGGCTTGCACCAAAAAGCCGGTCTGACCAGGTCCATCTACGGATCTAGGAAGCGCGCTCCGGCACAGAATCAAAACAGAACACCAAAACCATCAGAACGACATGGCACACCCAAATACAGGGGTGCCGTGCACCCCCTATGCTTCACCAATAAGGTGCTGGATCATGAATTTCCCGAAGGATTCAAACCCGTGAACATAGAGTCATACGACGGAACAACAGACCCTGGGGTCTGGATTGAGGACTTTATCCTTCATATACACATGGCTTGCGGAGATGATCTCCACGCCATCAAATACTTACCAAGTTGAAAGGACCAGCTCGGCACTGGCTGAAGAGCCTCCCCGAAAACTCAATTGGAAGTTGGGAAGAGCTCGAAGATGCTTTTAGGACTAATTTTCAAGGGACCTATGTCTGACCTCCGGATGCAGACGATTTAAGTCACATAATTCAACAGCCTGGAGAGTCAGCCCGAAAGCTTTGGAATAGATTCCTCACTAAGAAGAATCAAATTGTCGACTACCCAAACGCCGAAGCCTTAGCGGCTTTCAAACACAGTGTCCGGGACGAATGGCTCGCCAGACACCTCGGCCAGGAAAAACCGATGACAATGGCAGCCCTAACAAGCCTTATGACCTGCTTTTGCGCGGGCGAAGATAGTTGGCTGGCCCCTAGCGGCACCAGCGACCCAAGCGCATCCGAAGTCAGGGTTGGCAATGGAAAACCATGCCGCAATAAATGCAAGCATCAAAACAATGAAGACAGCCCAAACAACACGGCGGTAAACGCCGGATTCAGGGGCTCTCAACCCGATCAACAGAAAAAGCCATTTAAAGGCGGCAGAGACGGACCGTCCAGCCTAAACAAGATTCTAGACATATTATGTCAGATTCACGGCACCTCCGACAAACCGGCAAATCACACCAACAGGGAATGCTGGGTCTTGAAGCAGGCCGGCAAGCTAAACACCGACCACAAGGGGAGGGAGACACCAAGCGAAGACGAGGATGAGCCTCGCCAGGCGAACACTGGGTGACAGAAAAAATTCCCACCAGAGGTTAAAACAGTGAACATGGTTCACATAACGAAGAGGAGGAGCAAACGTGTACTCCGAGACATATGCGCCATAGAGCCCGTCACCCCCAAGTTCAACCCCTGGCCGGCCTGCCCGATCACCTTTGATCGTAGGGATCACCCGACTAGTATCCGGCACGGAGGATCGGCTGCCTTGGTACTAGACCCAATAATTGACGGATACCATCTCACCCGAGTCCTTATTGACGGCGGCAGTAGTCTTAATTTGATATATCAGGACACAGTCCGCAAAATGGGGATAGACCCGACAAGAATCAACCAAAGCAATACTACCTTCAAAGGAGTAATACCAGGCCCAGAGGCCCGCTGCACGGGCTCCCTAATACTAGAGGTTGTATTCAGTTCTCCTGACAACTTTCGAAGTGAAAAGTTAACCTTTGACATTGCTCCGTTCCGAAGCGGCTATCAAGCACTACTCGGAAGAACGGCCTTCGCTCGTTTTAATGCAATACCGCATTACGCTTATCTTAAGCGTAAGATGCCCGGCCCACGTGGCATCATCATAGTTAGCGGAAACACAGAACGTTCCTTACGCGCGGAAGAATGTGTGGCGGCTTTGGCAGCCGAACACTGAGCGGCCTCTCCAACCAGAATAAATGATCGGTCGTCAAGACCGTGGACACGGCTAGACGAGTCCGGCGCACCACTAGCTGTAATAGCTCAGATAAACGTAAGGCTGGGTCGATGGATATACCCCCATGGGTGGTGCTAGGGGATTCCCACATGTAAAAAGGACTACAATTCGACTTGATCTTATTTAGATTGAATTTTAATGGTTTATTGAGAATAACCATTTTTTCGCATGAAAACTTTCACCTAGGCTTTTCTCGCTTACAGATGATCATCGTGCTACACCCTTCCAGGATACGGCACAACGGAGACACAGGCGTAGACGTGCAGCAGGGTCCCGTTCAAAGGTTTCTTTTTGGATTAAGACCCTGTGTAAACCTTTTTTACTGTCTCTTGTAGCTTCACACCCTCAGGATACTCAACATAACCAAGAGGGATGCTGGCGTTATTGACATTTTCGTCACATCAGGCTAATGCACATACCTGGAAATTCAGGGCTTATTATCAAGGGCGTTACTCAGTCCAGTATGCATTGTAAAGACCGAATACCTTGGGGAGTGTTCGGCGTCGCGAGTTTGGCCTTATATGCATCAGCTCCGAATCATGTCTTTAGGTTTTGCTGGCTCCCGTGTTTTGCTACCTTATGTTCCGCTCTATCGGCTAAGGTGGCACCGGGAGAACTACTGTGATTGTGCCTTGGTTCATCCGGATGAGCACCTTAGCAGAGAAAGCCAAAAACTGACTGTCATGATAAAGCGCGAGATTGGTCAACCACTCGAGGACTCAGCGGAATCTTCACGATTCCTCCGCATTAACAAAGGATCGGTTTCCTGGTCATGTATGTACGCGCATCGTATTCGGATAAGCGCGAAAGTACCAGGGGCTATATAGTAGCCCCACTGTCAAACTCCTATGGCTAAGTGAAAGTGTTAAAGCAATATAGTCTGATTGCCTTGTTCGCCGCGCTATCACCTCCTTAATGGACCAAGACGTTGGATCAAGTGTGAATACGCGCTTTTCCGAACACCCCCGCATTATATGCGTGGGGGTTGAAGCCGATGACTGCAAACTTTCATGTTATATACATACATAAAACGGCCGCACAGGAGGCATCGTAATACTTTTAGGAAAAAGTATAAACATAGCCTTTATAATCCAAATAGCATTGTTTTTATAATTGGGATACATGTCACTCGAACATAATACTCTCGAGCACTGAGCCTCCATTAAACGAGCGCCTTCTAGGACTTCTTCAAAATAGTGCTCGGCCGAGACCTGGCCTACGGCCGGACCCCAGTTTGCAATAGCGGTGGCATCCATCTCCGCCCAGTATGTATTAACACGGGCAAGAGCCATCCGCGCACCCTCTATGCACGCCGACCTCTTTACAGCGTCGATATGCGGCACGACACCAAGGAATCGTTGCACTAAACTAAAATAACTTTTCGGCCTTGGTCCTTCCGGCCAAAGATGATCCACGACAGACCTCAGGGCAAGCCCGGACAACCTATGGAGCTCATCCCACTCGGCCATTTGCTCATTTAACAGCAGCGGACGCGTTGGAGCACTGAACTGCGACTAGAACAACTTTTCCACTTTGTGATCTTTTTGATCTTTGAAAAACGCAGTCGCATCAGCAGCACTCATTGCCAAGTCCGAATACGCGTCTGCAACACTCCATAATTGACCCAAAGGGGCATACTTCGGATCTCCGAAATTCGTCCACAAAAAAGGGCTTCCCAGCCGTGATATCTCCGGCTTGACGGAGCTCCTCCTTCGCCGCTCTGATTTCAGAACGGGTTTCCTTGGCCGCTTCCACGACTTTCTTCAGGTCAGCCGCTCTCGCTTGGCTTTCCTTTTCAAGAAGCTCATATCGGTCGGCGGCATCTTTCAGCTCATCAGCCATCTTGGCTATTTTATCTTCGCTCTTGCGATGAGGAGCATGTTCGGCTCTTAAATCTTCGTCCGCCTTTAGGGCGGCCGCTTCACTCCTCCTCGCTTGTTCCTTGGCTCGGGCAAGTTCCGCCCGAAGAGTCTCCACGGTAGCAGCTCCATCTCCAGTCACAACATATTATAGATATTAGCATCATGCTCCTCTTAATATTTGTTGACCACCCGAAAATACATACCCTGTGCCTCGTCAAGCCGCTTGTTCACAAGCGCAATGTCGGCATCTGCCGCATCAAGTTGCTGGCTCATTCCGGCCAACTCAGCAGTCCGGTCAGCCACCGGACTGTCAGCCGCCTGCACATGAAAGCAGCGCGATCATTACCTGGGACTATGATCCTATGTTTGCCGCCTTTGGACAACAACCAGAGTCTCAGGGGCTACTATCTATATAGAGCACACCTAGCATGTGCGGTACCGTCAAAAAATTTATATATTACTTTGCGTACCTCAAAACCTCTTAGCAGACTCACAAAAGCTTCATGCAACCCACTTTTGGCGGATGAAATCCTCTCAACCACCGTACCCATTAAAGTAAGATGCGCCTATGAAATAGCCACTTTCTCCAGAAGACTCATCAGTGCGTCCGGTTGCCCACCGGACAGTGCCAGACTCTTTTATGTTGCTCTCTGTAGGAGACGAATATTTCGGACTTCGGGTGGCCAAAGGGTTACCTTCTGGCCTTAGCGGATTAGGAGAAACCCTCCGTGATGACACCTCAGGGTCGTCTGCCCTAGGAGGCGGGGAGCCAGGGGGAGGCGTTTCGCTCTCCATCATCTCCGGAAGAAGATCCCCCGAAGACGAACTCTGTTGAGAAGGGCTACGAGCTGGACTGCAAGATATATGTCTCGGTTATTGTCCTCAGAGATAAAGCAAGATATATTTAACAAAAGTACTCTTGATTCACTTACAGCTCGGTAGAGGGCTGGCCCCCTTGCGGGCATTGTGCGGTAAGGATGCCCTTCGGGGCAGGGCCCCCTGGCGAAGGTTTTTTCCCTCGTTTGGAAACCTTCACTTCCAAGTGTTCAGATGCGGTCCTTTTCCTTCCTTGGGGAGAGGGGATTCTAGATTCTCCTCCCCGATTATCCTCCTTCACGGAGACATTAATTCCCCTGGTTTGGATGAGTGATGCGTGAGGCCCGCTTTTGGCTTCTTTATTCCCCCTTTATCTTCCCCTGATGGCACTTGATAAAGTGCATGCTCAAGCATCCTGGCTAGTACAGGATCCAGTGAGTGAGAGAGTCCTGGATTAGGGGGTCTCCGGACAGCCGCACTATATCCTTTGCCCGTACTGTCGGATTATGAAGATACAAGATTGAAGACTTCGTCCCGTGTCCGGATGGGACTCTCCTTGGTGTGGAAGGCAAGCTAGGTAATATGGATATGTATATCTCCTCCTTTGTAACCGACCTTGTGTAACCCTAGCCCCGTCCGGTGTCTATATAAACCGAAGGGTTTTTAGTTTGTAGGACAACATACAATCATACCATAGGCTAGCTTCTAGGGTTTAGCCTCTTCGATCTCGTGGTAGATCAACTCTTGTACTACTCATATTATCAAGAACAATCAAGCAGGACATAGGGTATTACCTCCATCAAGAGGTCCCGAACCTGGGTAAACATCGTGTCCCTCGCCTCCTGTTACCATCCGCCTTAGACGCACAGTTCGGGACCCCCTACCCAAGATCCGTCGGTTTTGACACCGACATTGGTGCTTTCATTGAGAGTTCCACTGTGTCGTCATTATAAGGAGGATGGCTCATCTCGTTGTCAAGGACAACATCACCTCTAGGGGAGCCCTGACTGCAGGCCAAACTCTCCGACTAGGCGGCTTCATCATGACCGCCCGCTCGGCCGCCGTGCCGACGGTGACTTCTCGGGTCATCGAAAATAGCCTCCACATCAGCTCGAAATTTGCCAAGTAGATGGATCCAATGGAGCTCTCCTCTTTGAACGAGCTCTTGGATCGCATCGCCGCTCTGGGAGTCACTACGGACTACGATCGGATCGGGCTTAAACCCGACCAAAGGGAGATTAACTCTCCGCCGGTCACCCATCAGATAGTGGTGGTGGAGGAGCAATGCATCGATTCTCCCTCTATCCTAAGGACAAACTATGTCCGGATTCCCGAGCTCCCCGAGCCAGATACTCATTCATGGGAAGACACCGCCCTAGCCCTGAATCTAGAATCAGGCCGCATACTGAACCCACAGGGCAACATCCCAGAGCCCGAACTTCCAAGATCGGAAACTCCCCTGCCCCGGGATCACAGATTGGGTCAAGTTCTGGACTCAAATCCACCCTCCCACCGAGATACAAACGATCTTTCCCACATTAGACAAGCGCCCAGAGAGACAGTACATCAATATTGGGCCAGATTCCTCCTTGTAATGAACAAGGTCAAGGACTGTCGCGAGGAAGACGCAATTTCGTTCTTTTGCAACAATTGCACAGACAAGGGAGTCCTCAACGCCATAAGTCGCCATGACATAACACACTTCGCTGACTTGGCGGCCATAGTACGGAAATACTGTGCGATGGAAAGTGCCTGGAAAACCCAAACGCAATTCTGGGATAATCCGGCCATAACAAAACCACCGGTCCGAACTAAAATGGTACACTCTCATAAGTCGCCCGATTCAATTCCAAAGAAGCAAAATCCCACTATAGGGCGTGGAACCGTATTGGAGGGATGGCTTAACGGGCCCTGCAAAATCCATAGTACAGTGGATACCATATCAACACACAACCTTAGAGCATGTTGGTACTCCGGCAGGTGGCCAAAAGCGGTGAGGATCTCCTCACCCAAAATACCTCAGAGCACCATCCCACGGATAACAATACAGTGTTAACGGTCTTCGAGACCTTCGCCTCAAATAATAGGTGTACACGAGCACTCCACAGCCTCGCCGAAGTCTGCCACGTGGCAATAATAAATCCATGGAGCGACACGGTTATCACCTTCAATGCTAGTGACGAACCTAAATTCCGAACAGCCCAAACACCAGCCGCTTTGGTCCTCAGTCCAGTTGTGGATGGCTTTCGGCTCAATAAGGTGCTCATGGATGGTGGCAGCGGATTAAACCTCATTTATGAGGAAACTCTCCAAAAAAATGGATATATACAACAACCGTATTGAGCAAAGCAGTACGACCTTCCGAGGAATCATCCCTAATCGGGAGGCACGTTGTACCAGGAAAACCCTACGTCCTGCTTGATTTATTCTTGATAATACGAGTAGCACAAGAGTTGATCTACCACGAGAGCGGAGAGGCTAAACCCTAGAGGCTAGCCTATGGTATGATTTTTTGTTGTCCTATGGACTAAAACCCTCCGGTTTATATAGACACCGGAGGGGGCTAGGGTTACACAAGGTCGGTTACAAAGGAGGAGATATACATATCCATATTGCCTAGCTTGCCTTCCATGCCAAGTAGAGTCCCATCCGGACACGGGACGAAGTCTTCAATCTTGTATCTTCATAGTCCGGCTGTTCGGAGACCCCCTAATCCAGGACTCCCTCAATAGCCCCTGAACCAGGCTTCAATGACGATGAGTCCGGTGCGCAGTGTTGTCTTCGGCATTGCAAGGCGGGTTCCTCCTCCGAATACACCACGGAAGAATTTGAATACAAGGATAGTGTCCGACCCTGCAAAATAAGTTCCACATACCACCGTAGAGAGAATAATATTACCACAAATCTAATCTGCTGAGACATTTTGGCAGCATGACATCACGCCACGGCCCGGTAATTATTTGAACCGTTTTTCTTTAACCAGCCCCGCACATAACGCGAGGCGGTTTCTTGACACATCTTGTCAAAGTAGAGATCGTGTTCCCCTTATTACGGGATTCTCATCAATACGGACATGGGTAACCCAACCGTTCCTAGGACTCCTAGATTTTAGGCAAGTCCCAAACGGCCACGAGGAGGACGCTTGATATTCACCCTCTTTATAAAGGGACAAGGCTGTTACTTTTTCCCTCCTGTGCTCAATCAAATCCCTCCCCTGCCTCGAGTTCTAACACCCAAAGCAAGGTCAGGTGCTTCGGACCTTCAATCATGTCCGGATACAACCTTCAAGGCCGGTGGATGTCTTCCTCCATTACGGAGGAGGACATCAAGAAGTTGCGGGAGGCTAGATATCTGACCACCGAAATTTCGCACAGGCTGCCCACCCGAGGGCAGGTCGTCCCTACTCCCGAAACCAACGAGAGCGTTATGTTCGTCTCCCACTTCCTCCGAGGACTAGGCCTCGCTCTGGATCCCTTTGTCAGGGGTCTTATGTTCTATTACGGGCTGGATTTTCACGATCTGGCCCCGGACTCCCTTCTTCACATCTCGTCATTTATTGTCGTTTGTGAGGCCTTCCTCCGCATTACCCCTCACTTCGGCTTGTGGCTCAAGAACTTCGATGTGAAGCCGAAGATGGTCGAGGGACAATACGCAGCATGCGGAGGTGCTTTAATAAGCAAAATTGCTGATGCTCCATGGCCAAAGGGTTCCTTTCCAGAGGTGTCTGGATTGTGGCAACGGGAGTGGTTTTACGTCACAGCTCCCCGAAGTGCCAAGTGGGTAGCTGCCCCCACCTTTCGCTCGGGCCCTCCGCCACAACTGATGTCATGGATCGGCAGGGGACTGAGCTGGGGTCTAGCCAAGGACGTGCCAATACTGCAAAGCCGTATCCGAGATCTCTTCGAGGGAGATTACAGTCTGGTTATGGTAATGCAAGTTATGCTGGTTCGTCGAGTCCAGCCCTGCAAACGCCGGCCCCTCTGCATGTGGGAATTCAACCCAGAAGGACCGCGCACTATTCAGAACTTCCTCCGCATGACGCACGAGGAGATGTACAAATCGTTCTTCGGACCCCAAATAGAGTGTCCAGACACTACCGAGGACGTGGGCCTGAGCAGCAACCGAACCGCTGCCCAAGTAAGTAATCCCATGGCCGAACACACCATCCTTTTATTTATCATGACATCATTCTGAAGAATTGCTCTTTGACCAGGACTGGATAACAAAGGCGAAGATGATCCGGTGTTCGGCCCCCCTTCCTGAAGGCTTGGATAATCCGGTGCTGGAAAAGGTGCTCGAGCTAGCACCTTGTCTGGTGCCCTCGAAGGAAGATGAAGGGGGGAATAGAGAGGGCGAAAGCGGGCCTCCATCGCTACCTATTCCAATCGAGGGAATGAGCGCCTCCGCGAGGGAGGATAACCAAGGGGAAGAATCTGACATTCTCTCTCCCCGGGGAAGGAAGAGGACTACCTCTAAAGATCTGGAAATTAAGGTTTCCAAACGGGAGAAGAAATCTCCGCTAGAGGGTCCTGCCTCGGAGGGTGTTCTTGCCGCACAACGTTCGCGCGGGGATCAGCCCTCTAACGATCTATAAGTAATCAAAAGGTATTTAATAGTGAAGATATCCTACCGTACTTCTGAGGAAAATAACCGAAGTATTTATCTGGCAGCTCGGATCTTAGCCCTTCTCAGCTGAGCTCGTCTTCGGGTGATCTTTTTCTGGAGATGATGGAGAGCGAAACGCCTCCCCCTACCACATCGCCTTACGAAGCGGGCGACCTTGAGGTGTCGTCGCGGAGGGCTTCTCCTGATCCGGCAAGGCCAGAAGGTAATCCATTGGTCACCCGAAGGCCTCAGTATCCGGCTCTTGAAGAGATCAATCAATAGAGTCCGTCACCGTCTGGTGCGCGGTCGGATGTATGGAGGGATCTGCTGGAGAAGGCGGCTATCTCAGAAGAGCACCACACATTGATGGGTACGGTGATTGAAAGGATTTCGTCCGCCGAAAGCGGGCTGCATGAAGCCTTTATGAGTCTACTGACGGGTTTTGAGGTACGTGAAATGATGTATATTTTTGAAAGTACCGCACATTTTTAGATGTGCCCTGTGTAGATAGTAGCCGCTGAGACTCTGGTTGTCGTCGAAACAGCGGCAAACAGAGGATCATAGTCCCAGGCAATAACCAAACTGCCTTTATGTGCAGGTGGTGGAAGCTCCGGTGGCTAGCTGGACTGATGGGTATGCCAAACTAAAGCGGCAGCTGGATGCGGCAGATGCCGACCTCGTGCTTGTCAACGAGCGGCTTGATGAGGCACAGGGTGAGTGGCCTTTCTGGTGATCGTCACATAATAAGAGCAGCATGATGCCAGTATCTTTAATATGTTGTGACTGCAGATGGAGCGGCCACCGCGGAGACCCTTCGGGCGGAGCTTCCCCGAGCCAAGGAGCAAGCCAGGAGTAGCAATGCGGCTGCTTTGCAAGCAGCTGAAGAGTTAAGGGCCGAACAGGCCGCACATTGCGAGAGCAAAGAGAAAATGGCCAAGTTGGCTGTAAAGCTAAAAAGATACTGCCGACCATTGCCAGCTTCTTGAAGAAGAAAACCGGGCGAAGGCGACTGATGTCCCACAAGTATAGGGGATCTATCGTAGTCATTTCGATAAGTAAGAGTGTCGAACCCAACGAGGAGCAGAAGGAAATGATAAGCGGTTTTCAACAAGGTATTCTCTGCAAGTACTGAAATAAGTGGTAACAGATAGTTTTGTGATAGGATAAATTGTAACGAGCAACAAGTAACAAAAGTAAATAAAGTGCAGCAAGGTGGCCCAATCCTTTTTGTAGCACAGGACAAGCCGGAACAAAATCTTATAATGGGAAAAGCGCTCCCGAGGACACATGGGAATATTGTCAAGCTAGTTTTCATCACGTTCATATGATTCGCATTCGATACTTTGATAATTTGATATGTGGGTGGACCGGTGCTTGGGTGCTGTTCTTACTTGAACAAGCATCCTACTTATGATTAACCTCTATTTCAAGCATCCGCAACTACAAAAAAAGTATTACGGTAAACCTAAACATAGCATGAAACAAGTGGATCCAAATCAGCCCCTTACGAAGCAACGGATAAACTAGGGTTTAAGCTTCTGTCACTCTAGCAACCCATCATATACTTATTACTTCCCAGTGCCTTCCTCTAGGCCCAAATAATGGTGAAGTGTTATGTAGTTGACGTTCACATAACACCACTAGAGGCTAGACAACATACATGTTATCAAAATATCAAACAAATACCAAATTCACATGACTACTAATAGCAAGACTTCTCCCTTGTCCTCAGGAACAAACGTAATTACTCACAAAGCATATTCA
The DNA here is from genome assembly GCF_003073215.2 of Triticum urartu. Taxonomy (NCBI): domain Eukaryota; kingdom Viridiplantae; phylum Streptophyta; class Magnoliopsida; order Poales; family Poaceae; genus Triticum; species Triticum urartu. The sequence goes on along the minus strand of NC_053022.1, from coordinate 61,171,511 downwards.
TGTTCATAATCAGAAGGGTAATAATATGCATATAGGATCTGAACATATAATCTTCCACCAAATAAACCAACTAGCATCAACTATAAAGAGTAATCAACACTACTAGCAACCTACTAGCACCAATCCCGGACTTTGAGACAAGAATTAGATACAAGAGATGAACTAGGGTTTGGAGATGAGATGGTGTTGGTGAAGATGTTGATGGAGATTGCCCTCTCTCGGTGAGAGGAGCGTTGGTGATGACGATGGTGATGATTTCCCCCTCCGTGAGGGAAGTATCCCCGGCAGAACAGCCCTGCTGGAGCTCTAGATTGGATCCGCCAAGGTTCCGCCTCGTGGCGGCGGAGTCTCGTCCCGAAAAGTTCCCCTTTATTTTTTTCTCATCGAAAGACTTCATATAGGAGAAGATGGACATCGGAGAGCCACCAGGGGGCCCACGAGGTAGGGGGCGCGCCCTAGGGGGGGGCCACCCTCGTGAGAAGGGTGTGGGCCCCATGGCCTTCATCTTTGGTGAGGATTTTTCTTTATTTATTTTATGATGTTCTGTGGAGTTTGAGGAGTTTTGGAGTTGCGCATAATAGGTCTCTAATATTTGCTCTTTTTCTAGCCTAGAATTCCAGCTGCCGGCATTCTCTCTCTTCATGTAAACCTTGTAAAATAAGAGAGAATAGCCATAAGTATTGTGACATAAAGTGAAATAACAGCCCTTAATGCAATAAATATCAACATAAAAGCATGATGCAAAAGGGATGTATCAACTCCCCCAAGCTTAGACCTCGCTTGTCCTCAAGCGAAAAGCCGATAACAATAAATATGTCCTCATGTTTAGAGATAGAGGCATCGATAAAAATAAAATACGGACATGAAGGCATCATGATTATTCTCATAAACAGCAACATATATAGATTTTGTCATATGATTACTTATGTTCAAGTGATGATCTATTCACAATGCAAAAGTATAAATCATAAACCTTATTGGGCTCCGACAAACTATAATCTCAGTCATTGAAGCAATTGCAATTTATCATAACATCGGAAAGAGTCTATGTCAGAGCTAAAAAGCAAGTCCAGATACTCAACCACCATTTAGTCCTCCATAATTGCTAACACTCACGCAATACTTTTGGTTACGGAGTTTTAATCGGACACAGAGAAAGATAGGGGCTTATAGTTTTGCCCCACAACCTTTTACCTCAAGGGTAATGTAAAACATAATGGTTCATGCTCCCCTACATCCAATTAGATATATATATAATATTCTTTCCAACATGCTGAGCTTGCTAAAGGATAAAATGAAAAAGAAAAGGTGAAGATCACCATGACTCTTGCATAAGGTAGAGGATAATGATAAAAGATAGGCCCTTCGCAGAGGGAAGCAGAGGTTGCCATGCCCTTTTATGGTTGGATGCATATAATCTCAATGCGAAAGAACGTCACTTTATATTGCCCCTTGTGATATGAGCCTTTATTATGCAGTCCGTCGCTTTTATTACTTCCACATCACAAGATCGTATAAAGCTTATTTCTCCCACACCAATCAATCATACATATTTAGAGCAATTTTTATTGCTTTGCACCGATGACAACTTACTTGAAGGATCTTACTCAATCCATAGGGAGATATGGTGGACTCTCATGGCAAAACTGGTTTAGGGATTTTTGAAGAACAAGTAGTATTTCTACTTGGTGCTAAGAATTTGGCTAGCATGAGGGGGAAAGGCAAGCTCAACAAGTTAGAGGAACCATGACAACATACTTTATCTCAGATATAAGAAAGAGATAACTCATTACGTTGTCTTCCTTGTCCAACATCAACTCTTTAGCATGTCATATTTTAATGAGTGATCCCAATCATAAAGGATGTCAATGATAATATATCTATATGTGAAAACCTCTCTTTCCTTATTACTTCCTATTAATTGCAACAATGACCAAAGCTATGTCTGCCAACTCCCAACAACTTTTAATCATCATACTCTTTCTATGTGAAGTCATTACTCTCAATAAGATCAATATGAACTCTTTGTTTCTTTTATTCTTTTCTATTTTTCTTTTATTCATCCAAGATCATGGCAAAATAATCAAGCCCTTGACTCAACACTAATCTTCATTATATATAGCTCACGGACTCGATTACAAATATAGATCATAAAGCAAAACTCAAAACTAGATCACGCCATAAACTTTATTCTACTAGATCAAGATACTACTAATAGGATCGAACTAAGAAAAACGATAAAGATAGGAGTTGTGATGGTGATACGATACCGGGGCACCTCCCCCAAGGTTGGCAGTTGCCAAGGGAAGTGCCCATACCCATGTGATTATATCTCCTTGGTTGGTGAAGAAGGTGAAGGTGTTGTTGATGATGCGGGCTTGTCATCCATCTTCCAAGGCATAGGTTCACCATCATAGAAGGATGATCGAGTCTCCAGAATCCTCGAATCTGCAGCCAAACTCATTCTTTTGAATCTATATTCATACTCATAGTTTTGGTTTTGCAGGTCATAGATTTGGTCTTGGAGGCGCTCGATCTTCTCATATAGCTTGAAGATGGCCTCCTCGGTGTTCTTGGCATCCGGCTTGTAGTTGTTAGTGAACTCCGCGAGCATCATGTGGCTAGCGTTGATTCCACGCTCCACCATCCCCTGACACTTGAAAATTTGTTGCTCCATTGCTTCGAGCCTCGTCTCCACGCTTCCGGTTCCCTTTGGTCCCTCAACATCGCGGATGTGCAGCAACCCATCACGCATCTCAATGGTTTCAGGGTGTCGCAGCACCTTCGCGAGGTAAGGGTTGATGACCTTCTCGAAGAACTTGTCCTTGGAAGCACTTGGGGACGTCATGATAATCTAGATCTGTGAGAAAAACTGCTCGAAACAAAAACATGAGAATTTTGCGTGATACGGGAGTCAAAACCTTCGGGAGAATATATAATGAATTTTTACCGACCAAAATAGGTATCGTGTAAGAAAACGGAGTCCGGAAGGCACACAAGGTGCTCACGAGGTAGGGGGCGCACCCAGGGGGTAGGGCGCGCCCACCACCCTCGTGGGGCCCTCATGTCCTTCCCGGACTGCTACTTATTTTTCTATTTTTCTAAATATTCCAAAATGGAGAAATATTGCCTTCAAAATTGTTTTGGAGTCGGTTTACTTACCGTACCACCTACCTATTCCTTTTCGGAGTCTAAAACATTCCGGAAAGTGTTCCTTATGTATTCCTCCAGGGTTACGGTTTCAATAATATTGGTTTCAGCATTTGTGGGATTACCTGAGATATAATGTTTAATTCTTTGACCGTTTACCACCTTCGGATTTGTGCCCTCGAAGTTGTTGATTTTTATGGCACCGGAACGATAGACCTCCTCGATGACGTAGGGGCCTTCCCATTTAGAGAGAAGTTTTCCTGCAAAAAATCTTAAACGAGAGTTGTATAGCAATACATAATCACCTACATTAAACTCACGCTTTTGTATCCTTTTGTCATGCCATCTTTTAACTTTTTCTTTAAACAACTTGGAATTTTCATAAGCCTGGGTTCTCCGTTCATCAAGTGAGCTAATATCAAATAACCTCTTCTGACCGACAAGTTTGAAATCATAGTTAAGCTCTTTAATAGCCCAATATGCCTTATGTTCTAGTTCGAGAGGTAAGTGGCATGCTTTTCCATAAACCATCTTATACGGAGACATACCCATAGGATTTTTGTATGCATTTCTATATGCCCATAATGCATCATCAAGTTTCTTAGACCAATTCTTTCTAGACCTATTAACAGTCTTTTGCAAAATTAATTTGAGCTCTCTATTGCTCAATTCTACTTGACCGCTAGACTGTGGGTGATAAGGAGATGCAATTCTATGATTAACATCATATTTAGCAAGCATTTTACGGAAGGCACCATGAATAAAGTGTGAACCACCATTAGTCCTTAAATATCTAGGGACTCCAAACCTCAGAAAAATAACTTCTTTAAGCATTTTAATAGAAGTGTTATGATCAGCACTACTAGTTGAAATAGCTTCTACCCACTTAGTAACGTAATCAACAGCAACTAGAATATGCGTGTATCCATTAGAGGCAGGAAAAGGTCCCATATAATCAAAGCCCCATACGTCAAACGGTTCAATAACAAGAGAATAATTCATAGGCTTTTCTTGACGTCTACTAATATTACCAATTCTTTGACATTCGTCACAAGACAAGACAAACTTACGGGCATCCTTGAAGAGAGTAGGCCAATGAAAACCAGATTGCAGCACCTTATGTGCAGTTCTATCTCCAGCATGGTGTCCTCCATAAGACTCAGAATGACACTTGCGTAGGATCTGTTCCTGTTCATGCTCAGGTACACAACGTCTAATAACACCATCTACTCCTTCTTTATAAAGATGTGGGTCATCCCAAAAGTAATGTCTCAAGTCATAGAAGAACTTTTTCTTTTGCTGGTATGTGAAGCTAGGTGGTATAAACTTAGCAACAATATAATTAGCATAATTAGCATACCATGGAGTACTACGAGAAGTACTTATAACATTTAATTGTTCATCAAGAAAGTTATCATTAATAGGCAGTGGGTCATCAAGAATATTTTCTAACCTAGACAAGTTGTCTGCAACGGGGTTCTCAGCTCCCTTTCTATCAACAATATGCAAATCAAATTCTTGTAGCAAGAGAACCCATCTAATAAGTCTAGGTTTAGCATCTTTCTTTTCCATAAGGTATTTAATAGTAGCATGATCAGTTTGAATAGTTACTTTAGAATCAACAATATAAGATCTAAACTTATCACAAGCAAATACAACTGCTAAAAATTCTTTTTCAGTAGTAGCATAATTTCTTTGAGCATTATCTAGAGTCTTACTAGCATAATGAATAACATTTAATTTCCTATCAACCCTTTGCCCTAGAACAGCACCCACAGCATAATCACTAGCATCACACATAATTTCAAAGGGTAAATTCCAATCAGGTGGCTGAACAACAGGTGTAGAGACTAATGCTTTCTTAAGTATTTCAAATGCTTCTACACAATCATCATCAAAGACAAATGGTATATCTTTTTGCAATAAATTAGTCAGAGGCCGAGAAATTTTTGAGAAGTCCTTAATGAACCTCCTATAAAATCCAGCGTGACCAAGGAAACTTCTTATACCTTTGATGTCCTTGGGACATGGCATCTTTTCAATAGCATCAACCTTGGCTTTATCAACTTCAATACCTCTTTCAGAAACTTTGTGCCCCAAGACAATACCTTCATTAACCATAAAGTGGCACTTTTCCTAGTTCAAGACAAGATTAGTTTCTTCCCATCTCATCAAAACTCGATCGAGATTGCTCAAGCAATCATCAAAAGAGGAACCATAGACGGAAAAGTCATCCATGAAAACCTCACAAATCTTTTCACAAAAGTCAGAGAATATAGCCATCATGCATCTTTGAAAGGTAGCAGGTGCATTGCATAAACCAAAAGGCATCGTCTATAAGCAAAAGTACCAAAAGGGCATGTAAAAGTAGTCTTAGATTGATCTATAGCCGACACAGGTATTTGAGAGAAACCAGAATAACCATCTAGAAAGCAATAGTGTGTAAGTTTGCATAATGTTTCTAGCATTTGATCAATAAAAGGTAAGGGGTAATGATCTTTCTTAGTAGCTTTATTTAATTTGCGGAAATCAATTACCATCCTATAACCTATGATAATTCTTTGTGGAATCAATTCATCTTTATCATTAGGAACAATAGTGATACCTCCCTTCTTAGGGACACAATGGACAGGACTTACCCACTCACTATCAGCAACGGGATAGATTATACCTGCCTCTAGAAGCTTAAGTATTTCTTTTCTTACCACTTCTTTCATTTTAGGACTCAGACGTCGTTGAGGATCACGAACTGGTTTGGCATCTGCTTCCAAATTTATTTTATGTTGACATAGAGTGGGACTGATGCCCTTAAGATCATCAAGAGTATATCCAATAGCAGCACGATGCTTATTCAGAGTTTTCAATAATCTTTATTCTTCATGCTCTGAAAGGTTAGCACTAATAATTACAGGATATATCTTCTTTTCGTCAAGATAAGCATATTTAAGATTATCAGGCAATGGTTTAAGCTCAAACACGGGATCACCCTTGGGTGGGGGAGGATCCCCTAAAATTTCAACAGGCAAATTGTGTTGCAGAATAGGTTCCTGTTTAAAGAATACTTCATCTATTTCCCTTCTTTCATTCATGAACATATTATTTTCATGGTCTAGCAAATAGTGTTCTAAAGGATCACTAGGAGGTACAGTAATAGAAGCAAGACCAATAATTTCATCCTTACTAGGTTATTCTTCCTCACGATGTTGTTTACTAAATTTAGAGAAATTAAACTCATGAACCATATCATCCAAGCCAACAGTAACAACATTCTTTGTGCAGTCTATGGCAGCATTAACAGTATATAAGAAGGGTCTACCAAATATAATGGGACAAAAACTATCTTGTGGGGAAGTAAGAACAAGAAAATCAACAGGATATTTAGTTTTCCCACACAAGACTTCAACATCTCTAACAATTCCAATTGGTGAAATAGTATCTCTATTAGCGAGTTTAATTGTGACATCAATATCTTCTAACTCAGCAGGTGCAATTTCATTCTTAATTTCTTCATATAAAGTATGCGGTATAACACTAGCACCAGCACCCATATCACATAAGCCATGATAACAATGATCTCCTATTTTAACAGAAATAATAGGCACGCCTACCACAGGTCTATGTTTATCTTTATCACAAGGTTTAGAAATTCTAGCAGTTTCACCTTCGAACTGAATAACATGCCCATCAATATTATCAGACAAGAGATCTTTAACAATAGAAATTTTAGGTTCTACTTTAACTTGCTCAGAAGGTGTATAAGTTCTAATATTGCTTTTATGAACAACAGTTGAAGCTTTAGCATGATCCTTTACTCTAACAGGGAAAGGTGGTTTCTCAACATAAGAAGTAGGAACAATAGGATCATTATAAGTGATAGTCTTTTCTTCAACTTTAATAGGTGCAGATACTTTTACTTCTATGGGAGGATGATATTTAAACCACTTCTCCTTCGGGAGATCAACATAAGTAGCAAAAGATTCACAGAAAGAAGCTACTATCTTAGAGTCAAGTCCATATTTAGTGCTAAACTTACGGAAAATATCGGTATCCATAAAAAGATTTAACACAATCAAACTTAGGTGTCATACCTGACTCTTTACCTTCGTCGAGGTCCCAATCTTCAGTGTTGCATTTAATTCTATCCAATAAATTCCATCTGAATTCAATAGTCTTCATCATAAAAGAGCCATCACAGGAAGTATTGAGCATGGTGCGATTGTTTTCAGAAAGCCGAGCATAATTTTTTTGCATAATTATTTCTCTTGGGAGCTCATGATTGGGGCATGAATATAACATTTATTTAAGCCTCCCCCAAGCTTGAGCGATGCTTTCTCCTTCGCGAGGCCAGAAATTATATATATAATGGCGATCACGATGAACAAGATGCATAGGGTAATACTTCTGATGAAATTCCAACTTCAATATTTTATAGTCCCACGATCTCATATCATCACATAGCCTATACCATATCAATGCGTCTCCCTTCAAAGATAAAGGGAAGACCTTCTTCTTAGCAACATCATCGGGTATACCTGCAAGCTTAAATTATCCACAAACTTCATCCACATATATTAAGTGCTCATCAGGATGCTTTGTTCCATCTCCTGTAAAAGGGTTAGCTAGCAGTTTTTCCATCATAACCGAAGGAAATTCAACAGGAGTTTCATTTTCAATAGGTTCAGTAGGTTGAGGAGCAACCGTTTGCTCTACTGGACGGGGTGAAGATACCCCGAACAAGCCCCTCAGAGAATTACTTTCCATAGTAACAAGTTACAGTAAATTTCAGCACACTATATAAATTTTTCCTTACCAAATTCCACCTACCAAAGGCGCTACACTCCCCGGAAACGGCGCCAGAAAAGAGTCTTGATGTCCCACAAGTATAGGGGATCTATCGTAGTCCTTTTGATAAGTAAGAGTGTCGAACCCAACGAGGAGCAGAAGGAAATGATAAGCGGTTTTCAACAAGGTATTCTCTGCAAGTACTGAAATAAGTGGTAACAGATAGTTTTGTGATTTGATAAATTGTAACGAGCAACAAGTAACAAAAGTAAATAAAGTGCAGCAAGGTGGCCCAATCCTTTTTTAGCAAAGGACAAGCCGGAACAAAATCTTATAATGGGAAAAGCGCTCCCGAGGACACATGGGAATATTGTCAAGCTAGTTTTCATCACGTTCATATGATTCGCGTTCGATACTTTGATATGTGGGTGGACCGGTGCTTGGGTGCTGTTCTTACTTGAATAAGCATCCCACTTAAGATTATCCTCTATTGCAAGCATCCGCAACTACAAAAAAAGTATTAAGGTAAACCTAACCATAGCATGAAACAAGTGGATCCAAATCAGCCCCTTACGAAGCAACGCATAAACTAGGGTTTAAGCTTCTGTCACTCTAGCAACCCATCATCTACTTATTACTTCCCAATGCCTTCCTCTAGGCCCAAATAATGGTGAAGTGTTATGTAGTTGATGTTCACATAACACCACTAGAGGCTAGACAACATACATCATATCAAAATATCAAACGAATACCAAATTCACATGACCACTAATAGCAAGACTTCTCCCTTGTCCTCAGGAACAAACGTAATTACTCACAAAGCATATTCATGTTCATAATCAGAGGGGTAATAATATGCATATAGGATCTGAACATATAATCTTCCACCAAATAAACCAACTAGCATCAACTATAAAGAGTAATCAACACTACTAGCAACCTACTAGCACCAATCCCGGACATTGAGACAAGAATTGGATACAAGAGATGAACTAGGGTTTGGAGATGAGATGGTGCTGGTGAAGATGGTGATGGGGACTGCCCTCTCCCGATGAGAGGAGCGTTGGTGATGACGATGGTGATGATTTCCCCCTCCGGGAGGGAAGTATCCCCGGCAGAACAGCCTTGCCGGAGCTCTAGATTGGATCCGCCAAGGTTCCGCCTCGTGGCGGCGGAGTCTCGTCCCGAAAAGTTCCCCTTTATTTTTTTCTCATCGAAAGACTTCATATAGGAGAAGATGGACGTCGGAGAGCCACCGGGGGGCCCACGAGGTAGGGGGGCGCCCCCCACCCTTGTGAGAAGGGTGTGGGCCCCCTGGCCTTCATCTTTGGCGAGGATTTTTCTTTATTTATTTTAAGACGTTCCATGGAGTTTAAGGACTTTTGGAGTTGCGCAGAATAGGTCTCTAATATTTGCTCTTTTTCCAGCCCAGAATTCTAGCTGCTGGCATTCTCCCTCTTCATGTAAACCTTGTAAAATAAGAGAGAATAGCCATAAGTATTGTGACATAAAGTGAAATAACAGCTCATAATGCAATATATATCGACATAAAAGCATGATGCAAAATGGACGTATCAGCAACCGACCTGGAAAAGGCCACGATGGCGACTGTCGGTGTCAAAACCGGCGGATCTCGGGTAGGGGGTCCCGAACTGTGCGTCTAGGCCGGATGGTAACAGGAGGCAGGAGCCCTCTCGATGGAGGTAAAACCCTACGTCCTGCTTGATTAATATTGATGATATGGGTATTACAAGAGTTGATCTACCACGAGATCAGAGAGGCTAAACCCTAGAAGCTAGCCTATGGTATGATTGTTGATGTGTATGTTGTCCTACGGACTAAAACCCTCCGGTTTATATAGACACCGGAGAGGGTTAGGGTTACATAAAGTCGGTTACAATGGTAGGAGATCTGATCATCCGTATCGCCAAGCTTGCCTTCCATGCCAAGGAAAGTCCCTTCCGGACACGGGACGGAGTCTTCAATCTTGTATCTACATAGTCTAGGAGTCCGGCTGAAGGTATAGTTCGGCTATCCGAACACCCCCTAATCCAGGACTCCCTCAGTAGCCCCCGAACCAGGCTTCAGTGAAGGTGAGTCCGGCGCGCAGATTGTCTTCGACATTGCAAGGCGGGTTCTCCTTCAAATTTTGTGTACTTGTTTGAATAAAGTCCGGTTTCTTGTAGATGTTGCGCTCCTTGGCTTCTACGCCCAATAATGGCCGTTTTCCACGTGTCAAACGAATATGAAAAGCCTGAGTGTTTTTACGTTCACACCCCTAGCCGCGTAAATGAGTTGCCCTTTTTAAGGGGACGAGGATTTAGATCCAATCCACACCTTCTCCCCTCCACGAGTGCCCATCAGAGCGCATCCGACAAAGGTCCATTCCACCATGGCCAGCCTCCGCAACTCCTCTGCTCGCCCTTCTAGCCCTAAGCCTGGATATTGGGAGAGATGTTCTACTCCGCATAGCGAGCTAGTGACACTTCAGACCAAGGGATTTCTCCCCCCGGCCTATATGGTCCCGGTCCGAGCCGGCCTTGCCGTCTACAATGGCGGAGAGCAAGCAGAGAATGCCACTAATCCATCCAAAGGAGAGCGGGTGTGCCTTGTCCCTTACTTAATAAGGGGGCTCGGATTTCCCATCCACCCGTTTCTCCGGGGGCTGCTAGAGTTCTACGGCCTCCAGCTACATCATCTCACGCCTACCTCAGTATTGCATATCGCGGGCTTTGTAGCCCTCTGCGAGCTGTTCTTGGGTATTGAAGCTCATTTCGGACTGTGGAAGGAGCTATTTTTCCTCGTGCCCCATTCCAAGAAAGGGTCAATGTATCAAGTGGGCGGAGCCGAAGTATGGCGCATCGCCGGGATCGGATATCTGTCCGGAACCCCAAAGAAGGCGTCCGAAGACTGGCCCTCGGAATGGTTCTATATAGAAGACGTCCCGTTGCCGGATCCTGTCCGGATCGGCCTCCCAGAGTTCGATAGTGCTCCTTTAAAGAAGCTCCTAAGCTGGCGTCCACGGAGCCCTCAAAGGGAAAGTGACAGGGACATCGTTTATCTCATGGGCCGAATAAGATTGCTGGCCCATTCCGGACTAACCATGATCGAAGTTATGGCCGAATGCATCATGCGGGGGGTGCAACCGCTTCAGTACAGAAGCCACCCCGTGTGGGATTTCAACGGGGAGGACGACGCCACCCGCTACGGCCGCAAAGGGCCAGATTCAGTTGCCGCTCTATTAAAGATCTTGTCCACTTTGTACAAGGGAGAAGAGGAGGAGTTTCTCCGCGTCAACCCACAGGGTGGATTCTCTATGCACAATCCCCCAAGCTGGGTAAGTGGTTGCATTTACTTGCTCATCCGTTTAGTGTTCCCATTGTTAAATACTTAGTCTGATGACTTCAACGCAGGAACCGCGCCGGGCCATTAAGGACATAAGCAGCCCGCCTCCACAACCCGAGGACCCAGGACGGTCTCTCGACCCGGCCTCTCAAGAGGATCCGGACATATCTGTGGAGCTGATTGATGGAGTGTTCCATCAATTGAGCGAGGACAATGCCTTGGTGGCCAGTACGGCCGATTACCCAGGGCTAATCCGAACACCCTAGGTACCTGAGACCGAAGTCCCTGTACCCCGGACAGGGGTCCGTCCATGCGTGTTTAATTTCCTGATTGCAACCAAACTTTTCAGGGGAGGTTTTTGAGGCAGAAGGCCGAACCTGCGACAACAAATCAACCAGGGGCCGCAGGGCCCCATGGGCAGAAAAGAGGTGCAGTCCGGACCGAGGCATCAGCGCGAAGGTATGGTGCGCCCCTTTATCCCAGTTGTTATACCTTCGAGGCACATTTGACACTCGTGCCCTTTTCAGGAGAAAGAGACCTCGCCGGACTATATCCGGAGAGGCTGCTAACTGCACCTCCACCAGCCAGGCTCCAAAGCCTGGTTCAGGGAAGAAGCGAACGCCAGGCGTGTGCCAGACGTTCCTCCGACGGAGGATGCAGACGGGTTATCTGCCACCAACTCAGAGGTGGAAAGTGCCCTGAACCACAGGCGTCGCCGGACAATTCTTCGCGACGCTTGCTTCTCCCAAGACGCATTAGATGCCTTCAATTCGGGAGATGCGCACCTCCGTGCCGCTCAAAATGGTCTAGCCAGAGCCACGGAGCAATATGTAAAAGACATACGGGTAAGAAAATTTTGGTAAATATATATGTAGCAGTAGCCCTCGAGACTGAAAACAGTTAGAATAACTGGTTTAAGGATCATTTGAAATGCAGGTTCTTACAGAAAAGAATTCCCTACTGTCCCAGGAGCTGGAAGAGTGCAAGGCCCAACTGGAGGCCGCACCTAGCCACGGCAGGGGAGCCTAAGGAGACCCCCTCTGGTAATATACATTTCGAAAGATAAGTATGTGGCGAAGCACGGCTTTGGTGCGAATTTGACAAATAAAATTGCAGATGGCGCCGGATTGAATCTAGAAAGGCAACACCTCGAATGCCAACTAAAGGCTGGTGAGAGGGTGCTATTAAAGGTGATGGGGGATAAGAATGTTCTCCAAGATGCCAACACCCGGCTGGGCGTCGAGCTAAAAGATGTTCGTGCCCAGCTGTCAGACTCCGTGAAGGAGAATTAGCGGCTTCAGCGCGGTTAGTAAGTGCTTGAACGAACCTTTTAAAAGAAAGTCCAGCGGTGCCGTTGATTAACAGAGCAATGTCCGTAGGTATGTTAACAGGTCATCCGGCAGAGGAAATGCCCGGTTCTATGGGTGACCTTCTTCCCGAGCTCTTGCAATTGCTTGATCGAGTTTGGCAGGCGATGCGAGGCGTCGCCCAGGTCCTGTGGCCATCCGTCTCCACGCCCGAAGGTCTTGGAGAGCTTGCGGAGAAGCGGAGGGGAGCACGGCGGCGCTTGCAGTTGTGGAAGATATCAGCCTGCCGTCAAGGCGCTAGGGAGGCCTGGGCCATGGTGAAGACGCGGTATTCACAGGCCGACCCCAACCATATGGCCGAGGTTGGTCCTGTAGGGCCCGATGGGAAGGAGATCCCTGTGAGCTTAGTATACGGCCAAGTAGAGTTGGCCGCAAAGTATTCCCAGCAGGACTGTAAATTAGACAGCCTGTTAGATGGTATTGAAGAGGAGTACACTCAGTCAAAATGACTATGTAATTTAATTGACATTTATAATGCCTTCTAGCCGGATTGTAGATCATTTGTCATGGCTGACCTTTTCGCTTCAGCCTCGGGTCCTGACGGTCCGGAGTGTGTCCGAATTCCCATACAGTTATATAGGAACCGGGGAATGCGTGGAGATCAGGCGTAGGGGTCATTATGGCGTGAATAGACAAGTGCCCGACTAGTTATGTTATATTACATGGTTAGTAAGAAACATCTTCCAGGGAGAATAGTTCCATTAGGGGTTCCTTTCCCTGGGAGGCATGCCCTAAAGTGCATGTCCATTCTGCGAAGAGAAACACAGGAAAAACATCTGGGGGCACGTGGAAAAAATAAAAAAGATCGTCTTTAGTTCACCGACCGAATATTCCCTTAAGAACGCTAGCTTTCGGCTTCACCCAGTCTGAGGTACACGTCCGGCTGACCCGGCAGTAACAATCGCAGAGGTGCTCCCTTTACCGCCTAGCCAAACAATCGGGAACGTAGGGGTATGCACAGGAGCTAGGCAACCCAACTTGGCCAAAACTTAAGTCATATCGATGCAGATAGTGGTGAATAAAAGGTACATGCGGAAGTTTGACACATGTGCTGGGCGTGAAGCCCGTAGAAATAAGCTTCTGTCGAAAGAACCCCCCAGGTTTGCTGAGCGCGGATAGCGCGTCACTTTGTGAGCCTCTAAAGGCTATAAGAGGGAAAGAGAGAGAGAAGGAGAGAAATGTAAGACAGAAGGTATATATAAAAATGGACAGAGTAAGGAGACGAACACAGGATCCGGCGCTAGGCATAGAATCTTCGGAGGTGGGCTGCGTTCCATGGGTTCGGCTCGAATTAGTTATCCGATGCACTTCGCAGGCGGTACGCACCACCAGTCAGGACTTGGTCGATGATGAAGGGACCTTCCCACTTCGGCTTGAGTTTGTCCTTTTTCTTGTCCGGCAGGCGTAGAACTAATTCGCCAACATTGTAATTTTTGGCCCGTACTTCTCTGCTTTGGTATCTTCGAGCCTGCTGTTGATAAAATGCGGAACGGGCTTTTTCCACGTCACGCTCCTCCTCTAATGCGTCCAAACTATCCTGCCGATCGAGCTCGGCTTCTCTTTCTTCATACATGCGTACTCGAGGTGAGTCATGAATTATGTCGCAAGGCAAAACTACCTCAGCGCCGTACACCATGAAGAATGGTGTATATCCAGTGGTGCGATCCAGTGTGGTCCACAGCCCCCAGAATACGGAGTCGAGCTCCTCTACCCAGTGTGTGGTAGATTCCTTGAGGGACCGTACTAATCTGGGTTTAATGCTTCTCATGATAAGACCGTTTGTGCGTTCGACCTGGCCGTTAGTCTTTGGGTGATAGACAGAAGCGTAATCGAGCTTGATGCCCAAGTTTTTGCACCAGAGTTTTACCTCGTCGGCCGTAAAGTTCGTGCCATTATCAGTGATGATGCTATGGGGGACGCCGTAACGATGTACAACCTCGGATATGAAGTCTATCACAGGCCCGGATTCAGCCGTCTTAATAGGCTTGGCTTCTATCCATTTGGTGAACTTATCCACCATGACGAGTAGGTATTTGTGCTTGTGGGTTCTGCCTTTAAGGGGTCCAACCATGTCAAGCCCCCAAACCGCGAAGGGCCAAGTGATGAGGATAGTTTGGAGGGTGGTGGGTGGCATATGGCTTTGGTTTGCAAAGAGCTAGCAACCGGTGCATCCCTGGACTAAGTTCTGAGCGTCTGCCCGGGCCGTCGGCCAATAAAAGCCTGTACGGAAGGCCTTGCTTACCAGAGATCGGGCTGCAGGGTGATGACCGCCGAGTCCGGCATGGATTTCAGCCAGGAGATTCCGCCCCTCCTCTTCGGAGATGCAACTTTGAAAGACTCCGGTAGTGCTTTTCTTATAAAGCTCCCCCTCGTGGACTCTGTAGGCTTTAGATCGCCGCACTATGCAGCGTGCCTCATTCTGGTCCTCGGGGAGTACCTGCCTAGTAAGGTAGGCGAGGAATGGTTCCGTCCATGGGGCAATGACGACCATTATTACGTGGGCTGAAGGTGTTACTTCAGTGGCAGAGCCACCGATTGTGTCAGAATGTTCGGAGTCGGACGGTGCGGTTGGGTCCGGGCTGTTATTGTTCGGCTCCCCTTCCCATGCCACAGATGGCTTAAAAAGCCTTTCGAAGAAGATGTTGGGGGGACTACATCGCGTTTTGCGCTGATGCGTGCCAGGACATCTGCCGCCTGATTATTTTCCCGGGCTATATGGTGAAATTCAAGCCCCTCGAACCGAGATGACATTTTTAGGACGGTGTTGCGGTAAGCTGCCATTTTCGGATCCTTGGCATTGAAGTCTCCGTTTATTTGGGATATTGCGAGGTTCGAGTCCCCGCGCACCTCTAGGCGTTGGATGCCCATGGATACTGCCATCCGGAGACCATGTAGAAGGGCCTCATATTCGGCTGCGTTGTTGGAGTCCATGTACAGAATCTGTAGTACGTATTGAACTGTGTCTCCTGTGGGGGACGTCAAAATGACACCAGCCCCCAGTCCGGCAAACATTTTGGAGCCGTCAAAATGCATGATCCAATGTGAATATGTGTCGTACTCTTTAGGGAGTTTGGCCTCCGTCCATTCTGCGACGAAATCGGCCAAAACTTGTGACTTGATGGCTCGTCATGGCTTATAAGTTATGTCAAACGGAAGGAGCTCGATGGCCCATTTCGCAATCCGGCCCGTTGCGTCACGGTTGTTAATAATGTCGTTAAGTGGTACTTCCGAGGCTACTGTTATTGAACACTCTTGCAAGTAGTGTCGTAGCTTCCGGGATGCCATGAATACCGCGTACGCAATCTTTTGATAATGCGGGTACCGTGATTTGCAGGGAGTGAGGACAGTGGACACATAATAGATAGGCCTTTGAAGGGGGAATTTGTGTCCGTCCACTTCTCGTTCGACGACGAGCACTGCACTTACAACCTGATGTGTTGCTGCGATGTACAATAGCATTGGTTCACCGGTGTTTGGCACGGCCAGGACTGGGTTTGTTGCCAGTATGGCTTTTATTTCGTCGAGTCCGGCCGTGGCTGCGTCCGTCCATTTGAAGTGTTCGGTGCGCCGAAGGAGGCGGTAAAGGGGAAGGGCCTTTTCTCCCAGGCGGGAGATAAAGCGGCTTAGAGCCGCCACACATCCGGTTAATTTTTGTATTTTTTTGAGGTCCTTTGGGATATCCAATTGCGACAGAGCTCGGATCTTGGCTAGATTTGCTTCAATTCCTCTATTGGATACAATGAAGCCCATGAGCTTTCCGGCTGGAACACCGAAAACGCATTTTTCCGGGTTGAGCTTGATGTCGTATGTTCGGAGATTATCAAATGTGAGCCTCAAGTCGTCTACTAGAGATTCAACATGTCTTGTTTTGACGACCACATCATCTACGTATGCCTCCCCTGTTTTACCGATCTGGCTTGCCAGACATGTCTGAATCATGCGCTGATATGTTGCGCCGACGTTTTTGAGCCCGAAGGGCATCGTGTTGAAGCAGAATGGCCCGTATGGTGTGATAAATGCCGTTGCGGCTTGGTCTGATTCTTCCATCTTGATTTGATGGTAGCCAGAATATGTGTCGAGGAAACACAACGAATTGTGTCCTCCGGTGGCATCGATAATTTGATCGATGCGGGGGAGAGGGAAGGGATCCTTTGGGCAAGCCTTGTTGAGGTCTTTAAAATCGACACACAGGCGCCAGGATTTGTCCTTCTTTGGTACCATCACCAGGTTTGCTAGCCTCTCCGGATGTTTTATATCTCTGATGAATCCGACCTCCAATAGCTTTGCTAGCTCCTCTCCCATAGCCTGTCTCTTAGGTTCGGAAAAACGCCGAAGAGCCTGTTTGACTGGTTTGAATCCTGTTTGGATATTTAAGCTGTGCTCGGCCAGCCTGCGTGGGATTCTTGGCATGTCTGAAGGGTGCCAGGCGAAAATGTCCCAGTTCTCTCGTAGGAACTCTCACAATGCGGCGTCGACATCAGGGTTTAACTGTGCCCCGATGGAAGCTGTTTTGTTGGGGTCCGTTGGATGGACTTGGAATTTGACTATTTCGTCCGCCGGTTTAAAGGAGGTGGACTTGGATCTTTTGTCGAGTACCACATCGTCCCTATTCACGGTAGAGCGCAGCGCAGTCAGTTCCTCGGCCGTAGGGCTTCAGATAGTGCCTCGACGGCTAGTGCGGCTGTCTTGTTTTCGTCACAGAGTGCTACATCCGGATCACTAGCGAGAGTGATGATCCCGTTAGGCCCGGGCATCTTGAGCTTCATGTACCCGTAATGGGGTATTGCTTGGAAGATTGTGAATGCTTCCCGCCCTAGCAAAGCGTGATAACCACTGCTGAACGGGGCCACGTGAAACGTGACTTCTTCGGACCTGTAATTGTCCGGCGTGCCGAACACCACATCTAGTGTGATTTTTCCTGTACAGCGCGCTTCCTGACTGGGGATTATTCCTCTAAAGGTTGTGCTGCTTCGCGTGATGCGGTTCCAATCTATATCCATTTTTTGGAGAGTTTCCTCATAGATGAGGTTCAATCCGCTGCCGCCGTCCATGAGTACCTTGGTGAGACGAAAGCCGTCCACTATTGGACTGAGGACCAATGCGGCTGGTGCTCGGGCTGTTCGGAATTTAGGTTCATCACTGGCGTTGAAGGTAATGGTCGTGTCACTCCATGGGTTTATTGTTGCTACTTGGTAGACTTCGGCAAGGCCGCGGAGTGTCCTTTTTCGCATATTATTTGATGCGAAGGCCTCGAAGACTGTTAATACCGTATTGGTGTCTCTGGGGTGGCTTTCTGTGGCCTCCGGGATTAGGAGGTTTTCGCCAATTTTGGCCACCTGCCAGAGTATCCAACATGCTCTAAGGCTGTGAGTTGGTGTGGCGTCCTCTGTACTATGAATTTTACAGGGTCCATTAAGCCATCCTTCCAGTACGGTTCCATGCCCTATAGAGGGTTTTTGCCTTTGGGTGTTTGACCCGGGTGTCTGGCGATGATGCACCCTTTTATTTCGGACTCGGCTTGCATTAAGGGCCGGATTGTCCCAGAATTTTGTTTCAGTTTTCTGGGCGCTTTCCATCGCACAGTACTTTCATACTATGGACGCTAAGTCAACGAAGCGTGTAATATCACAATGACTTATGGCTTTGAGTATTCCCTTGTCCATGCAATTATTGCAGAAGAATGAAACTGCGTCTTCCTCGCGGCAGCCCTTTATCCTGTGCATAACCAGGAGGAATCTGGCCCAGTAATGATGTACTGTTTCTTTGGGCTCTTGAATGATTTGGGATAGATCGCTAATGTTCGG
This sequence comes from Triticum urartu, assembly GCF_003073215.2. Classification (NCBI taxonomy): domain Eukaryota; kingdom Viridiplantae; phylum Streptophyta; class Magnoliopsida; order Poales; family Poaceae; genus Triticum; species Triticum urartu. The sequence goes on along the minus strand of NC_053022.1, from coordinate 61,153,063 downwards.
GTGGGTGGGCGGAATTGAATCCGAGGCCTTACCCCTTCTGAGGCTCAGAGGCCGAGGAATTTCCGAACTCGAAAGTTTGGATTCCTGGATGTCGTCCAATGAATCCAGTCCGTCGCTTGATTCTAGGTTCAGGTCTTGAGTGATATCCTCGCCTCCACGGACATCCGGCTTGGAGGGATCAGGAATCCGGACGTAACGAGTCCTTAGGATAGATGAAGGGTCGCCGCACTGTCCCTCTACCACGGCAACGTGATGGGTGGCTTGGGGAGAGTTAATCTCTCTCAGATCAGTTTTAGGCCCAATCCGGTCGTAATCCGTAGCGACTCCCAGGGCGGCGAAGCAATCCAAGATCTCGTTTATGGAGGAAAGCTCTATTGGATTTAACTGCTCGGCAAGTTCCGAGTTGACATGAAGATTGTTTTCGATGTCTCGAGAGGTCATCATCGGCGTAGAAGCCGAACAGGTGGTCATAAGAAAACCACCTAGCCGGAGGGTTTGGCCGACAGCCAAAGCTCCCTTAGCAACGGTGCCGTCTTTAAAGACGGGGCGAGGCATCCTTCCTGATGGTGACGACAGAAAGGAAATCTCAATGAAAGCACCAATGTCGGTGTCAAAACCGGCGGATCTCAGGTAGGGGGTCCCGAACTGTGCTTCTAGGCCAGATGGTAATAGGAGGCAAGGGACACGAAGTTTTACCCAGGTTCGGGCCCTCTCGATGGAGGTAAAACCCTACGTCCTGCTTGATTAATATTGATGATATGGGTATTACAAGAGTTGATCTACCACGAGATCAGAGAGGCTAAACCCTAGAAGCTAGCCTATGGTATGATTGTTGATGTGTATGTTGGCCTACGGACTAAAACCCTCTGGTTTATATAGACACCGGAGAGGGTTAGGGTTACATAAAGTCAGTTACAATGGTAGGAGATCTGATCATCCGTATCGCCAAGCTTGCCTTCCACGCCAAGGAAAGTCCCTTCCGGACATGGGACGGAGTCTTCAATCTTGTATCTTCATAGTCCAGGAGTCCGGCTGAAGGTATAGTTATGCTATCCGAACACCCCCTAATCCAGGACTCCCTCAGCGACCAAAGACACCCGCTCTGTGATGAGAGCAAAAAACGAGGAGCTACGTCAAGCCGGGGATATCGCGGCTGGGAAATCCTTTATGCTGCGGAGGAAGTTTGGAGATCCTCGGTATGCCCCTCTAGACCGGCTGTGGAGTTCGGCGAACGCATATCTGGACTTGGCGGCAAGTGTTGTCGATGCGGCCGAATACTTCCGAGATCAAACAGATCGTGAAGTGGACAAGCTATTCTAGTCACAATTTAACGTTCCAGAGCGTCCGCTTCCATTGACTGATCGGCTTGCCGAATGGGCCGAGATGAATAGATTGTCCGGACTCGCCATGAGGTCTGTTGTGGATCATCTGTGGCCGGAAAGGCCAAAGCCAAACAACTATTTTAGTTTGGTGCAGCAGTTCCTTGGTGCGGTGCCGCGCATTAACGCGAGGAAGAGGTTGGCGTGCATAGAAGGTTCACGGATGGCCCTTGCCCGTGTCAAAACATATTGGGCAGAGATGGATGCCACCACGGTTGCGGCACAGGGTTCGACCATAGGCCGAGTGGCTGCCGAGCACTATTTTGAAGAAGTTCTTGAAGGCGCTCGTTCGATAGAGGCCCAGTGCTCGAAGAATATTATGTTTGAGTGACATGTATTCCCATTGTAAAAACAATGTTTTATTAAGTTTATGAAGGCTGTATTTATATTTTGCCCAAAAGTATTATGATGCCTCCTGTGCGGCCGTTTATGTATATATGTATATAACCTGAAAGATTGCAGTCGTCGGCTTCAGCCCCCACGCATATAATGCGGGGGTGTTCGCAGAAGACGCATGTTCACACTTGACCCAACGTCTTTGTCCATTAAGGAGGTGATAGCGCAGCGAACTAGGCAACCAGACTATAATGCTTTAACACTTTCACTTAGCCAGAGGAGTTTGATAGTGGGGCTACTATATAGCCCCTGGTGGCTCCGCACTCATCCGAATTCGGGGTGCGTACATGCCTGGCCGGGAAACGGCCCTTCGTTAAGGCAGAGGAATCCCGAAGATTCCGATAGGTCATCGAGTGGTTGACCAGTCTCACGCTATATCATGACAGTCAGTTTTCGGCTTTCTCTACTGAGGTGCTCATCCGGATGAACCAGGGCATAGTCGCAGTAGTTCTCCTGGTGCCGCCTTAGCCGATATAGGGGAACGTAAGGCAGCAAAACACAGGAGCCGGGCAAACCCAACATTTGACCAAAGACATGATTCGGAGCTGATGCATATAAGGCCAAACTCGCGACGCCGAACACTCCCTAAGGTATTCGGTCTTTATGGTGTAAACTGGGCCTAAACAGTGCCCTTTGTAATAAGCCCCTGGTGTCCAGGTACGTGCATTATTCTGATGTGGCCACATGCCAAGACGTCAGCATCCTTCTCAATTGTACCGAGAATCCAAGGGATGTGTATCAACAAGAGACAGTAAAAAACGTTTATGCAGGGTCTTAATCTAAAAAGAATCCTTGGAACGGGTCCCTGCTGCACGTATGCGCCTGTGTCTCCGTTGTGTCGTATTCTGGGCGGGTGTAGCACGATGGTCATTTGTGCGCGCGCGTTGAGCCCCTTGTATTGTAATAGGGGTATAGCCATCAAACCTATATCAATTACATATAGCAGTACCGGACTCGTCCAACCGTGTCCGTGGTCTTAACGACCTGTCAGATGCTTTAGTTGGTGAGGCCGTTTAGTGTGCGGCTGCCAAGGCGGCCGCACGGTCTTTCGCGCGCAAGGAGCGCTCAATATTTCCGTTTACTATAATGATGCCATGTGGACAGGGCATCTTAAGCATGAGGGAAGCGTAATGCGGTATTGCGTTAAAGTGAGCGAAAGCTTCGCATCCGAGTAGTGCATGATAGCCAATTTGGAACGGAGCAATGTGGAACGTTAAGTTTTCGCTATGGAAGTTATCGGGAAAGCCGAATATAACCTCTAGTAGCAGGGAGCCCGTGCAATGGGCCTCTAGGCCTGGCATTACTCCTTTAAAGGTAGTATTGCTGCGGCTGATTTTTGTTGGGTCTATCCCCATTTTGCGGACTGTGTCCTGATATATCAGGTTTAAACTGCTGGCACTGTCCATCAGGACTCATGTGAAGTGGAATCCGTCAATTATTGGGTCTAATACCAAGGCAGCCCATCCTGCACGCCGGATACTTGCCGAGTAATCTCGATGGTCGAAGGTGACCGGTTGGGACGACTAGTGGCAGAACTCTGCTGTGATAGGCCCTGGGACATGTGTCTCTAGGAGTGCCGCTTTGTTTCTCCCCTTTGTCACGTGTAGTACGTTTATTGTTTTGACTTCTGGTGGGAACTTCTTCTGTTCCCCAGTGCTGTGCTTCCGAGGCTCGTCCTCGTCTTCGCTTTGTGTATCTTGCCCCTTGTGTTCGGCGTTGAGCTTGCCGGACTGCTTGAAGACCCAACATTCTCTATGTGTATGATTTGTAGGTTTATCGGGGGTGCTATGGGTATGATTTGCAGGTTTATCGGGGGTGCTATGGATCTGACATATTTGCTCCGGAATCTTGTTTCGGCTGGACAGTTCGTCTCTGTTGCCTTTGGGGGGCAGCTTTTGCTGACCTGGCCGAGAGCTTTTGAATCCGGCGTTTACCGCTGTGCTCTTCGGGCTGTCTTCTTTATTCCGGCGCTTGTTTTTGCTGCGTCGTGATTTCCCTTTTCCGTCCCTGACTTCGGATGTACTTGGGTCGCTGGTGCTGCATCGGGCTAACCAGTTGTCCTCGCCCACGCAAAAGCGGGTCATGAGGCTTGTTAATGCTGCTATTGTTATCGGCTTTTCTTGGCCGAGGTGTCTGGCAAGCCATTCGTCTCGAACGCTATGCTTGAAAGCTACTAAGGCTTCGGCGTCCGGACAGTCGACTATTTGGTTCTTTTTAGTGAGGAACCTGTTCCAAAGCTTTCGGGCTGACTCTCCGGGCTGTTGAGTTATATGACTTAAATCGTCTGCATCTGGTGGTCGGACATAGGTCCCTTGAAAATTTGCCCGAAAGGCGTCTTCAAGCTCTTCCCAGCTTCCAATGGAGTTTTTGGGGAGGCTTTTAAGCCAGTGCCGAGCTGGCCCTTTGAGCTTGAGGGGTAAGTACTTGATGGCATGGAGATCGTCTCCTCGAGCCATATGGATATGGAGGATGTAGTCCTCAATCCAGACCCCAGGGTATGTCGTTCCATCATACGCCTCTATGTTTACGGGTTTGAATCCCTTTGGAAATTCATGGTCCAGCACCACATCGGTGAAACATAGGGGGTGTGCGGCACCCCTGTATTTGGGTGTACCGAGGTATTGGGATATTTGTTGTGTTGCATTGCATGCTGGAGCGCGCTTGCGTGGCCCGTAGATGGATCTGGTTGCGCCGTACTTTTGATGTGAGTCCTCACGTGGATCGCGTACCGGCTTATGTGCGGCATCGTTTGCCATTCTATGTTGGCCATGAGGTCGTCTATCCTACTGGATGGCCGTTTTGTTTTTCAATTGCGGGGGATCTAAGGCCTCCTCATCGAATTCAGGTAGCAGCTTTCACTTTGGGTAGCTCACGGTGTGGCGATTACCGCCGTATTTCGCTACAGTGTTGAGTACTTCACTCCATCTGATTCTGAGTGTGTCTTGTGCAGCCCTGAGCTTTTGCTTCTGCTTTTTCAGACTCATCGCAGTGGCAACCAGCCTTTGATGGGCATTTTGTTGCTTTGGGTGCCTGTCCGGTGTGATGTCGTCCGGACTGTTATCTTCTACGGGGTCGGGTTGTTCGGTTTGATTCTCCGTGTTGCCCTGGTCGGGCGATGGTTCACCCTGCTCTATCGCTGGGTCTATATGATTGCTGTTTCTACCGAGGCGGGATTTGGAGCGGCGCTTACGCCGCTGCCTTGACTGCTTCTCGAGGGAACAACCCTTCACCGCGTCCTTCCGTTCCTTGTTGTCGTTTTATTTGGGTGTGTCCACCATGTATACATATATGATGAAGTGGGAATCCAGTGCCCTGTGGGCAGTGGTTCCTGTTCGTCTCCTGCATCGTCGTCCATACCGTCGATGTCTTCGGAGTCGAAGTCGAGCATGTCGGTCAAATCGTTGACAGTGGCTACTAAGTGGGTGGTGGGTGGGCGGCGAATTTCTTCGTCATCCGCATCCCAATCCTGCCGGACATAATTCGGCCAAGATTCTCCTGACAAGGAGAGAGACCTTAATGAGTTCAGTATGTCGCCGAAGGGCGAGTGCTGAAAAATATCCACGGAGGTAAACTCCATGATCAGCGCCCAGTCGGATTCGATAGGCACGGGCGCAGGCGGTTCGGAGTCCGTGGCCGGGGAAGAATCCGGTAGTTCAGCATCACGGCTCCCGTGAAGGGTAAGGTCGATACTTGGCTCGATCACCGATGAGAGTGCGGCCTCCGTGGCGGGGTCTATCCACCCATCCATGGATAGCGCAACTGGCTCCGAATCGAGGGTCGGAGCGGTTGCCGGCGCGATCTCCTGAACACTGTCCGATGGCAGAGCTAGATCATGCTCATCGTGACCGCGTGGCGCACTAGGCAGGGGCTCGAATCCGTCGAAGATCGAGTCTCCGCGAATGTCAGCCGTGTAGTTTAAGCTTCCGAACCTGACCTGGTGGCCAGGGGCGTAACTCTCGATCTGCTCCAGATGGCCAAGCGAGTTGGCCCGCAGTACGAAGCCGCCAAATACAAGGATTTGTTTGGGAAGAAAAGTCTCACCCTGGACTGCATCGCTATCGATGATCGAAGGATCCATCCAGCCTAATGACGACGACACAGAGGAACTCTCAATGAAAGCACCAATGTAGACGCCGCACTACGGGAGTTTCTGCGCGAGAATTGGGACATATTCGCCTGGCATCCTTCAGACATGCCAGGAATCCCACGCAGATTGGCCGAGCATAGCCTTGATATTCTAAAAGGATTCAAGTCGGTCAAGCAGACTCTTCAGCGTTTCTCTGAACCTAAGCGACAAGCCATGGGAGAAGAGCTAGCGAAGCTACTGGAGGCCGGATTTATTAGAGAAATAAAACATCCGGACTGGCTAGCAAACCTGGTGATGGTACCAAAGAAGGAAAAATCCTAGAGCCTATGCGTCGACTTCAAAGACCTTAATGAGGCTTGCCCAAAGGATCCCTTTCCACTCCCTCGCATCGATCAAATCATCGACGCTACCGCAGGACACGAATCATTGTGCTTCCTCGATGCATACTCCGGTTACCACCAGATTAAGATGGTGGAGTCTGATAAAGCTGCAACGGCATTTATCACGCCATATGGCCCCTTCCGTTTTAACACAATGCCCTTCGGGCTCAAAAACGCTGGCACAACATATCAGCGCATGATCCAAACATGTCTGGTAAAGCAGATCGGCAAGATTGTGGAGGCATATGTAGACGATGTGGTCATTAAAACCAGACACGTCGACTCTTTAATAGATGACTTGAGGCTCACGTTCACCAATCTCCGAACATACGACATTAAGCTCAATCCAGAAAAATGCGTTTTCGGCGTTCCCGCCGGAAAGCTCCTGGGCTTCATCGTCTCCAGTAGAGGAATTGAAGCAAATCTGGCTAAAATCCGGGCTCTGTCGCAGTTGGCTATCCCAACTGACCTCAGGCAAATCCAGAAATTGACTGGATGTGTGGCGACTTTAAGCCGCTTTATCTCCCGATTAGGAGAAAAGGCACTTCCCCTTTATCGCCTTCTTCGGTGCAACGAACACTTCGAGTGGACGGACGCAGCCATGGCCGGACTGGAAGAAATAAAAGCCATCCTGGCCACCAACCCAATCTTGGCTGCGCCAGCTGTTGGCGAACCAATGCTATTATATATAGAGGCAACTCATCAAGTTGTAAGCGCAGTGCTCGTCGTCGAACGAGAGATGGACAGACATAAATTCCCACTTCAAAAGACGGTATATTATGTATCCACCATCCTCACCCCATGCAAATCACGGTACCCACATTTTCAAAAGATATCATACGCGGTATTCATGGCATCCCGAAAATTACGACACTACTTTCAAGAGTGTTCAATCACGGTGGCCTCCGAAGTATCACTCAATGACATAATAAACAACCGCGATGCCACGGGTCGGATGTCCAAGTGGGCCATCGAGCTCCTCCTGTTCGACATAACATACAAACCACGACGAGCCATTAAGTCACAAGTATTGGCCGATTTCGTCGCCGAATGGACGGAAGCCGAACTCCCTAAAGATTACGGCGCATACTCCAATTGGATCATGCACTTCGACGGCTCTAAAATGCTAGCTGGTCTCGGGGCTGGCATCGTCCTGACGTCCCCCACCAGAGATATAGTACAATATGTGCTCCAAATACTATATACAGACTCCAATAACGCGGTCGAATATGAGGCCCTTCTACACGATCTCCGGATGGCAGTCTCCATGGGCATTCAACGTCTGGAGGTGCGCGAGGACTCGAACCTCGCAATATCCCAAATAAATGGAGACTTCGATGCCAAGGATCCGAAAATGGCGGCATATCGCAACGCCATCCTCAAAATGTCAGCTCGGTTCGAGGGGCTTGAATTCCACTATGTGGCTCGGGAAAACAACCCGGCGGCGGACATCCTTGCCCGTATCGGTGCTAAACGCGACCCTGTCCCACCGAACATCTTCCTAGAAAGACTATTCAAACCATCCGTGGTATGGGAAGGGGACACCGGCAAAAATAGTCCGGGCCCAGCCACAACCCCAAGTAACGAACACACTGACACAATCGGAGGTTCCGCCACCGAAATAACACCTTCAGCCCACGTGATAATGGCCGTCATCGCCCCGTGGACAGAACCATTCCTGACCTACCTAACTAGGCAGGAACTACCCGAGGACCAAAATGAGGCACGCTGCATAGTGCGGCGATCTAAAGCCTACAAGGTCCACAAGGTAGAGCTTTATAAGAAAAGAACAACTGGAGTCCTTCAAAGGTGCATCTCCAAAGAGGAAGGGAGGAAGCTTTTGGCAGAAATCCATGCCGGACTCGGTGCCACCACGCCGCAGCCCGGGCCCTTGTAAGCAAGTCCTTCCGTACAGGTTTTTATTGGCCAATGGCCCGGGCAGATGCACAGCATCTGGTCCAACATTGTGTTGGTTGCCAGCTTTTTGCAAACTAAAGCCACATGCCACCTACCGCCCTCCAAAAAATCCCCATTACTTGGCCCTTTGCAGTCTGGGGGCTTGATATGGTCGGAACCCTCAAAGGGGGAACCCATAAGAAAAAATACTTACTGGTCATGGTGGATAAATTCACCAAATGGATAGAAGCCAAACCCATCAGAACGGCTGAATCCGGACCGCTGATAGACTTCATATCCGGGGTTGTACACCATTATGGCGTCCCCCACAACATCATCACTGACAACGGCACGAACTTTATAGCCGATGAGGTGAAACTTTGGTGCAGCAACATGGGCATTAAGCTCGATTATGCTTCTGTCTATCATCCACAAACTAACGGTCAAGTCGAATGAGCGAATGGTCTTATCATGAGCGGCATTAAACCCAGATTAGCATGGTCCTTAAAGGAATCAGACATGCATCGGGTAGAGGAGCTCGACTCTGTACTATGGGGGCTGCGGACCACACCGAATTGCACTACCAGATACACACCGTTTTTATGGTGTACGACGCTGAGGCGGTGCTGCCTTGCAACATAATTCATGACTCACCTCGAGTGCGCATGTACGAAGAAAGAGAGGCCGAGCTCGATCGGCAGGATAGTTTGGATGCCTTGGAGGAGGAGCGCGACGTAGCAAAGGTCCGTTCCGTATTCTATCAGCAACAAGCTCGAAGGTATCAAAGCAGAGAAGTACGAGCCAAAACCTATAACGTTGGCGAACTAGTTCTACGCCTGCCGGAGAAGAAAAAGAACAAGCTCAAGCCCAAATGGGAAGGTCCCTTCATTATCGACCAGGTTCTGACCAGTGGAGCGTACCATCTGCGGGATGCATCGGATAATCGACTCGAGCCAAACCCATGGAACGCAGCCAGACTCCGAAGATTCTACGCCTAGCGCCGGACTCTATGTTCGTCTCCTTACCTCCATCAATTTTTTGCACATTTGTTTTCTCTCTCTTTCTTTCTCTATTTTTCCTTCAAGGCCCTAAAGGGCTACACTTGTGTCTTGGTTACACAATCTTGATGCGCTAACCGCGCTCAATATACCTGGGGGCTTCCTATACAGAAGATTAATATAATTACCTTTCCGGGCTTTATGCCCTGCACATGTGTTATTCTTCCGCATGTACCTTTTTTTGCCATTATATGCATCGATATGACTTAAGTTTTGGCGAAGCTGGGTTGCCTGGCTCTTGTATTTATGCCCTACATTCCCGTTAATTCGTCTAGGGCATAAGGGGAGCACCTCTGCGATTTTTACTGCCGGGTCATCCGGATGTGTACCTCAGACTGGGTGAAGCCGAAAGCTAGCGTTCTTAAGGGAATATTCTGTCGGTGAATAAAAGATGACTTTAATTTAAATTACTACATGCCCCCAGATGTTTTTAGCCCGCGTCTCACAGTTCGGACATGCACATTAGGGCATGCGTACCCAGGGAAAGGAACCCTTAACGGAACTATTCTCCCTGGAAGATGTTTCTTAGTATCCATGTAATATAACATAGCTAGTTGGGTACTTGTATGTTCAAGCACTTATGACCCCTACGCCTGGTTTCCATGCATACCCCGGTTCTTATACAACCGAGTGGGTATTCGGATACACTCTGGACTATCGGGTCCAGAGGCCGAAGCGAAAAGGTCTGCCATGACAAATGATTTACAATCCGGCTAGGGACATTAAATATGTTACTTGAAGTACACAGTCACTAAGACTGATTGAATTCTTCTTCTATACCATCCAACAGGCTGTCTAGCCTACAATCCTGTTGGGAATACTTTGCGGCTAATTCTACTTGATCATACACTAAAATGACGGGGATCTCTTTCCCATCGGGCCCCACAGGTCCGACCTCGGCCATGTGGTTTGGGTCAGCCTTGGTATATCGTGTCTTCAGCATAGCCCAGTCTTCCCTTGCACCTTGTCGGCAGGCTGATATCTTCCATAATCGGAAGCGCCGCCGCGCTCCCTTGAGCTTCTCTATAAGCTCCCCCATGCCTCCTGGCGGGAGCGCGGATGGCCACAAGACTTGAGAAATACTCTGTATCACTTGCCGAACTTGTTCGTGCAGTTGTGAGAGCTCTGGTAGAAGATCACCTGAAGACCCGGGCATCTCCTCCGCGGGACGACCCGTCAGCATATCTGCAGACATAACGCTGTTAGCAGGCTTCTCCATCGAACTCTTTTAAAAAGTTCGTTCGAGAACTTACTAAAAATGCCGCGCCGAAGCCGTTTATTCTGTTTCACTTAGTCCGCAAGCTGGGCTCGGACATCCTTCAGTTCCACACCCAGCCGGATATTGGCATCTTGGAGATCATTTTTCTCCTGTCTGACCCGCGTCAGCATGCGCTCGCCAGCATTTCGCTATCGATCATCACATGTCGTATCCGCCTCCACGGCCTCCGAATTCACTCCGAGGCCACCTGCAACATCTATTGTTAGGTGTGCATACATGCCGCATACTACCTGGTACCGATATTCTTTGCAATAAACAAAAGAGGTACCAGGGGGACCCCTTTTGGACTCCTTCAATGCGGCAACAGCGGCTTCCAGCTGGGCCTTGCACTCGTCCAGCTCTTGAGACAATTGGGAATTCTTCTCCGTAAGAACCTGCACAAATAATGATCCTTAAATCAGTTGCGTCAACTGTTTCAAGTCTCGGGGGCTACTGAAACATATAATCGTCAGATTTGCTTACCCGTATATCCTTTACATACTGGCCTGTGGCTCTGGCTAGACCATTTTGATCAGCACAGATGTACTCGTCTCCGAAATTGAAGGCATCAAATGCCTCTGGCGAGAAACAATCATCACGGAGTATGGCCCGGCGACGCCTATGAGTCATGGCGCTCTCCACTTCTGAATTTGTAGCGGATAGTCTATCTGCATCCTCTGTAGGAGGAGCATCCGGCGTCCGCCCCATGTTGGCTTCCGCCTCTATGTCCGGCCCTAGGGCTCGACTGGTGGAGGCGTGATCGGCTGCTTCTCCGGATATAGTCCGGCGAGCGTTTTTTTCTATTAAAGAAGCATGGATGTCATTGCATTTTGAGAAAGACGACAACCACGGAGCGAGGTTTTGTGTCATACCTCTGCGCCGGCGTCTCCGTCCTGACTGCCTACCTTTTTGGCCTACCCGGCTTCGGTGCCTCTTGTTGGCGAGTTGCTGTGGGTTCGGCACGGCGTCCCGAATGCCTTCCCTGTAAAACACCATATGTGTACGGTAGGTGAAGTGTCTAAAAGGAGATCCTATTTTTGGAGTTGGATTTTGGTTTTTCTTACGTGCGACGCAGCGAGCAGCCCGGGATAGTTGGCCGTTATGGCCACCATGGCGTCATCGCAGCTCAATGGATAGAACTGCCTGTCTATCAGCTCCACGAATATGTCCGGATCCTCTTCGAGTCCGGGACCGAGGGCCCGGCCAGGGTCCTCTGGTTTTGGAGATGGGTTGTTGACCTCCCTTACAGCTTTTCGCAGTTCCTGCCGTAAAATGGCAAGGTGAGTACCTACGACGAAGAATGCAGGAAGAATGGGAGTAAAAAGGTATAACTCACCCAGCTTGGAGGGTTGTACATGGAGAATCCATCCCGTGGCTTGATATGGATGAACTCCTCTTCCTCTCCCTTGAACAACTCGGACTGAATTTTTGCTAAAGCAGTAGCGGAGTCCGGTCCCTTGTGCCCGCAACGGGTGGCATCATCTTCCCCGTTAAAACACCATAGGGGGTGCCCTCGATATTGAAGTGGCTGCACTCCCCGCATTATGCATACTGACATAACCTCGATTATTGTCAATCCTGATTGAGCCAGTACTTTAATCCAGTTCATCGGGTAGAGGACTTCTCCGTTGTCTTCCTCCCGCGGGCTCCGTGGGCGCCAGCTTCGGCGTTTCTTCAGAGGAGCATTGTTGAACTCAGGAAGACGTCCTGCATATAAAACCACTCCGAAGGCCAATCTTCGGACGTCTTCTTCGGAGTACCGGACAGGTATCCAGTTTCGGCGATGCGCCATATTTCTGCTCCGCCCACCTGATAAAGTGACCCCTTTGGTGTGCGGGACACAAGGCAAAATAACCTCTGGCACAGCTCGAAATGAGCCTCACGGCCCAGAAATAGCTCGCAAAGGGCAACATATCCGGCGATGTGCAATATGGAAGAAGGGGTGAAATTGTGCAGTTGGAGGCCGTAAAACTCCAGGAGCCCGCAGAGGAACGGATGAATTGGAAATCCGAGTCCCCTTAGTAAGTAAGGGACAAGGCACACCCGCTCCCCCTTGGAGGGGCTGGGGAAGCTCTCCGCTTGCTCCCCGCCATTATAGGTGGCGAGCCCAGCTCGGACGGGGACCAAATACGCCGGAGGGAGAAATCCCTGGGTCTGCAGCTCTACCAAACGACTGTGCGGGACGGAACACCTCTCCCAATCACTGGGCTTAGGGCTACGGGGGCGAGAGGAGGAGCTGCGGTGGTCGGCCATGATGGGATGGATTTTTTCTGAGCACGCTCTGAAGGATTTTCGCTGGGGGAGGAGGGTGTGGATTGGATCTAAGAATACCCATCCCTTTAATAGACAATTTATTTACCTGGCTAGGGGGGCGAATGTAAAAACGCCCTAGCTCCTCACATTCGTCGACGCGTGGAGGGTGGCACTTATTGGGCACAAAAGCCTAGAAGTCCAACATTTATAGGAGCCGGACACTGCTTTGCAGATATTCAAGATTTGGAGAAGAACCCGCCTTGCAATGCCGAAGACAATACTGCACGCCGGACTCATCGTCATTGAAGCCTGGTTCGGGGGCTACTAAGGGAGTCCTGGATTAGGGGGTCTCCGGACAGCCGGACTATATCCTTTGGCCAGACTGTCGGATTATGAAGATACAAGATTGAAGACTTCGCCCCGTGTCCGAATGGGACTCTACTTGGTGTGGAAGGCAAGCTAGGAAATACGGATATGTATATCTCCTCCTTTGTAACCGACCTTGTGTAACCCTAGACCCCTCCGGTGTCTATATAAACCGGAGGGTTTTAGTCCGTAGGACAACATATAATCATACCATAGGCTAGCTTCTAGGGTTTAGCCTCTTCGATCTCGTGGTAGATCAACTCTTGTACTACTCGTATTATCAAGAACAATCAAGCGGGACGTAGGGTATTGCCTCCATCAAGAGGGCCCGAACCTGGGTAAACATCGTGTCCCCTGCCTCCTGTTACCATCCGCCTTAGACGCACAGTTCGGGACCCCCTACCCGAGATGCGCCGGTTTTGACACCGATAGTGAGCCTTTGCGGAGGGGGGCCGAACACCTGATCATCTTCGCCATTCTTACCCAGTCCTGGCCAAGAGAAATTTTTTCAGAATGATGTTGGGACAAATAAAAAGACAGCATGTTCGGCCGCAGAACTACTCACCTGGGTATCTGGGCGGTTGCAGTTGAGACCCGCATCCTCGGTGGTGTCCGGACACTTTATTCGTGATCCGAAGAACAATCCATACATCTCTTCGAGCGTCATGCTGAAGAACTGCTGAACAGCTCGCGGTCCTTCCGGGTTGAACTCCCACATACGGAGAGATCGACGTTGTCATGGCAGGACCCGACGAACTAGCATGACTTGCATTACCTTGACAAGGCTGACATCTCTCTTAAGGAGATCTCGGATGTGACTCTGCATTGTCAGCACGTCATTAACTGCCCCCCAGTGCAGCCCCGTTTTGACCCATGACGCCAGCTGCGGCGGGGGGCCTGAACAAAAGGCGGGGGTGCTATCCACTTAGTACTTCGGGGAGCTGTGATGTAAAACCACTCCTGTTGCCATAAGTTGGAAACCTCCGGGAAGGAGCCCTTTGGCCAAGGGGCATCGATGCCTTTGCTTATTGTGGCGCCTCCGCATTCTGCGTGTTGCCCATCGATCATCTTCAGCTTCACATTGAAGGTCTTGATCCATAAGCCGAAGTGTGGGGTGATGCGGAGGAAGGCCTCACAGACGACGATAAACGACGAGATGTGAAGGATGGAATCTGGGACTAGATCTTGGAAATCGAGCCCATAATAGAACATAAGCCCTCTAACAAAGGGATCAAGACTAAAACCTAGCCCTCAGAGGAAGTGGGAAACAAATATGACGCTCTCGTTGGATTCGGGAGTAGGGATGACCTCCCTTGAGCAGGCAGCCTGTGCGAGATTTCGGCGATCAGACACCAGGCTTCCCTAAGCTTCTTAATGTCCACCTCTGTGACAGAGGAAGCCATCCACCGGCCTTGAAGGTTGGATCCGGACATGGTTGAAGGTCCAAAGCACTTAGCCCGAGCCTTGGGTGTTGGAACTCAAGGTGGGGGAAGGGGAGGATCGAGCGCGAGAAGAAAAGGACATGCCTTGGCCCCTTTATAAAGAGGGCGAATATCAAGCGTCCTCCGCGTGCTCGTTTGGAACTTGCCTAAAATCGAGGAGTCATACTAACAGGCACGGTTGGGTTACCCACACCCGTATTGATGAGAATCCCCTAATAAGGGGACACGATCTCTGCTTCGACAAGACGTGCCAAGAAAACCGCCTCGCAACACGTGCAATGGCAGGCAGGGAAAAACGGTTCGTAATGACCGGGCCATGGCAGGACGTCACGTTATGAAAAGTTGTTAGCAGATTGGATTTGTGGAATAATATACTCACTACGGTGGTATGTGGAATTTGTTTTGCAGAGCCGGACATGATCCTTGTGTTCAAAATCATATATGGAGTATTCGGAGAAGGAACCCGCCTTGCAATGCCGAAGACAACCTGTGCGCCGGACTCATCGTCATTGAAGCCTGGTTCAGGGGCTATTGAGGGAGTCCTAAATTAGGGGGTCCTCGGACAGCCGGACTATATACTTTGGCCGGACTGTTGGACTACGAAGATACAAGATTGAAGACTTCGTCCCGAGTCTGGGTGGGACTCTCCTTTGCGTGGAAGGCAAGCTTGGCAATTCGGATATGTAGATCTCCTCCCTTGTAACCGACTCTGTGTAACCCTAGCCCCCTCCGGCGTCTATATAAACCAGAGGGTTTAGTCCATAGGACAACAACAATCATAATCATAGGCTAGCTCCTAGGGTTTAGCCTCTACGATCTCGTGGTAGATCAACTCTTGTAATACTCATATCATCAAGATCAATCAAGCAGGAAGGAGGGTATTACCTCCATCGAGAGGGCCCGAACCTGGGTAAACATCGTGTCCCCTACCTCCTGTTACCATCTGCCTTAGACACACAGTTCGGGACCCCCTACCCGAGATCCGCCGGTTTTGACACCGACACCAGACCCGGAGGCACAATTGGTGGTGGCTCTTCATGTCATTCTAGATTGGACAATACCGTACTTGGTTTATATGACCCGGGGTGAGTTGTCGGAGGATGAGACCTTGGCTCGACAGATAACTCGGCGGTCTAAGTCAATGACAATTTCCAATGTTGAGTTGTATCATCGCAGCGTCACTAGAGCATTTCAACGGTGTGTCTCTCCTGAAGAAGGTTAAGAAATTCTTTGTGAGATCCATGAAGGAGATTGTGGCCATCATGCTGGTTCAAAGTCTCTTGTGGCCAACGCTTTTCATCATGGTTTTTACTGGCTAACGGCTCACGCTGATGCAGAGGATCTGGTCAGTAGGTGCGATGGGTGTCAACAATTTGCATGACGAGCGCACATGCTGGCTCAAGAATTGCGGATGATTCTAATCACTTGGCCATTTGCAGTCCGGGGGCTTAACATGGTTGGACCTTTCAAAAGGTCTAAAGATAAGAAGACGCACCTTTTGGTGGCAGTGGACAAGTTCACAAAATGGGTTGAGGCAAAGCCGGTCAGTAAGTGTGATGTGGCTACGGCGGTTCAATTCATGAAGAAGGTGATCTTTCGTTTTGGCTTTCCACATAGCATTATCGCTGACAATGGCACTAACTTGTCCCAAGGAAACATGGAAGAATTCTGTCAACGGGAGCATATCCGGCTTGATGTTTCATCAGTAGCTCACCCCCAATCCAATGGTCAAGCTGAAAGAGCCAATCAGGAAATCCTGAAAGGTCTAAAACCCCGGCTTATGGTCCCTTTACAACAGACGCCGGGTTGTTGGGTGGAAGAATTACCCTCTGTGATATGGAGTATTAATACTACCCCTAACAGGTCTACGGGTTATACGCCCTTCTTCATGGTTTATGGAGCAGAGGCAGTTCTGCCCAGCGACATCCGTCATGACTCGCCCCGTGTGGCGGCTTACATTGAAGCTGATAATGAACAAGCGCGACAGGATGCGCTTGATTTATTAGATGAGGAGCGGGACTTAGCAGCAGCCTGGTCAGCAATTTATCAATAGGACCTGCGCCGCTATCACAGCCGCCGAGTTAAGTCTAGAACCTTTCAAGAAGGTGATCTGGTGCTCCGGCTCATCCAGGATCAGTCTGATGCACACAAGTTATCCCCACCTTGGGAAGGACCCTTTGTGGTCAGCAAGAACTTGAACAATGGGTCATATTACCTTACCAACGTTCGAGAGCACAAAGACTCACGTAAGTCGGAGGAGGAGACCCACCGGCCGTGGAATATTGCTCATCTTCGGCCGTACTATACTTAAGCCACCGGCTCTCATAATGTATATACCGTGACGTTGTATATATTATGATAAGTAATAAAGCGGGACCTCTGTCCTTTCCATTTTCAATGATCATATATCTTTATTATTCTAATTATTCCAACGACCATTAGGGTGATGATCACATTAGAATCTAGCTTAACCCTTTTGGTCCGGTTCATGATCGTATTCGAATCTAGCCGTTAAATCTCATGGTCACTAGGGGGCTTCCTGTTCAAACATAGGTCATATTCGAACCAAAGAGAACATAGCTGTCCTAACCCTCTTGATCGGCGCAAAGCCAAACTCACTAGGGTGCTTCTTGATCGTATCTGAATCATAGCTTAACCCCTTTTGGGTCCGACATGGATCGTATTTGAATTAGGGTCGTTAAAAACCTCTCAAGGTCATTTGGGGGCTTCCTGTTCAAACATAGGTTGTATTCAAACCAAAGAGAACATACCTGTCGGTACCCTCTTGATCGGCGCAACGCCAAAGCCACTGGGGGCTACATGATCGTATTTGAATCCTAGCTTAACCCCTTTAGTCTAGTTTACTGATCGTATTCGAATCATAAGCCTCCAAATTATTCTTAATACTTGATTTACATCATTTGAAACATACTATTTTGTTTGACTGGTTTTTTTGTTGTCTCAAATCTAACTGCACGTATGGTTTCAATTTAAACCGGCTCGGTTATTTGACAATGAGTTGCCAAGGTATAACAATCATCAGGCATATTGAGGTATTGACTTCTACAAAGATTAGGGTCATCAACCTTATTGTCCGGGTCATATAAGCCGGTAGTTCAGAATCAAAGAACACATGTATGACATTGTCGTTCATAAACAGACTTATATGTGTCTTCTCGTTAATCAAAGGTTTTTTCAGCCTTGTTTATCTTACATCTGGTCCTGTTTTTTCCACTATGATGATTTCATAGTTATGCATCGGGTGTTTTGACCCGTCCAGCGATAAACCGCCAGGACACTTTTTTCATCTTTTGCATACAGGAACAGATTTAAACACTATGGATGTGATCACGGATATAATGCATATATTGACATCACGGGTAAAAAAGTCATATGCAACATCCTATGCACAACGACATAGGCAAAACATGCAGTTTTCAAGCTAACCTATTACAAGGCATTAAGATCCCAAAAGGTTAGACTGTTTTTTCTCTCCTAAGCAGATATCAAGCTAAAGGCTGGATTATTCAGACGGTTATGGCTCCTACCTTGCTGGTTCACTTCCCTCCACTGGTTGGAAGCTGGGCTTGGACCAACGAATTCAGCTTCATCGTCAATTAGGCCAGTCGAGTCAATTTCCGGGGCAAAAGTGTGTTGGCGAACCGGCGGGATAAGATCTATCACTTTATAAGAGGGAGTCGCCATCTTCTTATTTTCAACATCAAAACACGGCTGATATTTATCAATGTTGGTTTCCTCGACAAGGATGGTAGCATGAGGACGAACTCCCCTCACACAAGCAACAAAATCGTCTTGATCAAACAGAGTCCCATCTTCTTTCAAGGGGGGATACCCCTTGGCTACATCCGTCGGGTCGAGTTCCGGCACCCAGGCTTTGGAACGGCTCAGTGCGGTTAGGGCTCCGGCTCTTGTGCAAGACCGCTTGACCTCTTGAAATCTGGCGGGTAAGATTGACAATTTCTTCAAGACGTCACTTAAGAGGTTTGGTCCTTGGTTGGCGGGGGATATAATGGCAAGCGCCCATGGAGCTCCAGTGTACAGCTCCTCCACCATGGTGTAAACCGCCTTGAGTTTTATTAATCTATTTTGGCTCAGATTGTTGCTCCGGGGACCTACGGGTGTTTTTAAAAGGTTAAGAAGGCATCTTATACTTCTGGCAAAAAATAGAGTGTAAGTAACTAAGGCAAATGACTCACCAAAGATTGCGGAGACCATCTGAGACACACGGTTTTTTAAGCCGGTGAGCTCCGTGGTAACCTCCTTGAGAGCCGCCTCCGCTGTCTCAGTACGCTATGTCAGGAAGGTTTTCTCATCGTCCCAGGATTTCTTCTCCGCATCGAAACTGGTCTTCAGTTTTTCAGCTTCCGAGAGGATCAACTGGAGTTTGGAGCCAGCGTTCTTTATCTTCGCCTCTTGATCTGCCAGCCGGGTCTTCGCATCCTTCAATTGAGACACCAATTTAGTTAAGGCGGTCTGCAAACATGCACAGGTGTGTTAAAATGTATTTCAGTAACTGTTATCATGAATAAAGTCCCAAGTGCTTTGCAACGCAACACCACTCGGCACTTGGGGGCTAATGTCTGCCAAAGCAATTTTTTAAATACGAAATGGCTCTTCTATGATTAAAGTCCCAAGTGTTTTACAAGTAACAACTCTTGGCACTTGGGGGCTAATGCATGATATTAAGAAAGTTTTTTCTTGTTGAGCTGGATTACACTATTTGTTTCGACTGATTCAAGACATTCATGAAGTTAAGTACCGGTTCATTCGTGGTAAATTTAGCCGGCCCTTGGGGACTATAGGTGAAATTTATGATGGACCTAAGGAAAATCTAAGACAGAGCATCAACCTATATCACAAATCTACAGATCATTCAGGTTCATCATAAACTGAAGAATTGGGGGCTGGCAGAGCATGTATAAGCTAGTGAAAGCCGGCGAACGTACCTCATATTTCAGCTGCAGTTGCTTGACCATCTCAATTTCCGAGTCACGACTGGAATGCACATGACTGAGGAATCCAGACAACACTTCACTAAACTTCAGGTGAGCGTAACGAGAGATGTCAAACCACACCTTCTGCCTCTCTAAAGCCTCTTGCTTAGCAGTGTGCCGGGCCAGTACAGTTGGGTTTCCCGGCTCAATGAATCGACTACCAGTAATTAAGACATCATTGTCAGAAGTCGTCGGCGGGTTGGCTGAGCTAGATGGCTCAGTGGTAGACGGGTTAAGAATGGTCTCATCAACTGATGGCTCAGGAGGGTCTGATTGAATGTTGACAGCCGGATCTTCAGACTGTTCAGGAGGAGTTGGTATTGCTGGTTCAGGTGCAGGATCTTTCAGGTTTTCTGCCGGTTTAGTCACCTTGGTTTTCTTGGACTTTGCTTGACCGCTAAGAAATTTTTTATGAGACAGTTAGTATAATGATGCAGTTTTAAAGATGCACAAGAAAGATGATTTTCCTTACCCAGGGGCAGTCTTGAAAGCCGGAAATTGAGTTTGTGATAAGTCGCCAGAAGAGCGAGAAACCTCTTGCAAAAGTAAAATAAAGATTAAGAGAGTAAGGAAATAGATTCATTGATAAAAGCAAAAGACAAAGGTGAAAGAAACCTCATTCTAGCGTTTTCGAGGAGTTTTTGTAAGCCGAAGGGTAGCTCATCATCGTCATTAGTCCGGGCCTGATGGGGGCTCTCATGTTGCTGCTTTTTCAAAAGAAAATGAGGATCCAAATAAGACAAAGGGTGTGAAAACCTCACTTTCCGGGTTACCAGTCGAGGTTTCGGTCTTGGCAAAGGTTCTAAGTCGGAGGAAATAGTTACCTCTTCTGCTGCATGGCTGGCCCCCGTGTTGTCCTGGCAATAGTCAGTGTTAATAAGGTTGTTAAAAAACAGGCCAAGGGTGTCAAGGGCTACCTCCCACTCAGAAACGTCATCCAGCTGGAATATATCAGAAGCAGTCTTTTTCTTCTTGGACTTCTGGGTTGTCTTCCTGGCGGCTATGGCAGCGGCTCTAACCTTCTTGGTGGCTCCATGATCATATTTGGCCTTCCAGAAGTCAGATTTGGCCTATAGGCAAATAACAGGTTAAAAGTCATGCAAGTAGTTAACTACTAAAGAAAAAAGGAGGTCAAGGTGGTTCACCTCTGGTGCCGGGTTAAGTTTGCAGAAAGGATTCAATCCAACCTCACTGCAGTCCTTGTATTTTCCATTCACGAGGATGGTTGACATTGCAACAATGTCCTCTTCAGTTAGTTGTACAGAACTGTGATGCAGAGAGTCATCTAGGCCTCCGCCATATTTATACATCAACTTGGATCAGCGGCTTAGAGGGATGACCGCCATGCGATCCAGCAACGGGTCAGATCAACTCCAGTTAAGCCGTTTCCCAATAATGCTTGAATCCTTTTAATAGATGGGATAAGCTTCATGCGTTCAGCAGCAGTAAGCTTGTCAGGGAGCACAAACTTAGTATCAAGATGCTCCGCGTGATAACCCGGCAGTGGTTTTTCATCAGCTGGCGATGTGTCTTGGCAATAGAACCAAGTTTGGTTCCAATCTTTGGGATGGCTTGGTAAGACTACTAAAGGAAATAAAGCACCCCGTCGGCGCTGAATTGAGATTCCGCCAAGTTCCAAGCTAGGGCCGTTGGTGCATTCATTCTGGCGGTTCAAGTAAAAGTACTCCCTGAAGAGCTCCACAGTCGGTTCTTCTTGAAGATATACCTCACAGAGAACTTGAAAATTGCAGATATTGGATATGGAGTTGGGTCCAAGATCTTGTGGATGAAGCTTGAAAAAATGCAGAACGTCTCTGAAGAACTTTGAGCCGGGTGGTGAAAAACCCCGATTCATGTGGTCAGTAAAAACGATAACTTCACCATCTTTGGGCTGAGGTCGTTCTTCGGCCGGGTCAGGAGCACGATAGGACATAATAGTCTTCACTGGCAAATATCCGACCGTGACAAAATCTTTCAAGGTGTCCTCAGTGACTGTGGAAGGAACCCAGTTGCAGACCATTGGTGCTTTTGACGGCATGATGAAAAAGGGAAAACTAAAAAGAAAGTAATGTGTCAGTTCAAATTATTGGTGGAATTAGAGGTTAAATGATGATAGTACAAATGAGTAATGGCGGCTTAAGTAAGGGCTAATGACATATAAAGGAAAAGTGAGCCGACGTGATAAGCCGCCATGACTAAAGATATTCGAAGGTTGCCAGAAACAAAATTGAAGTGTTGAGACAAACAAGTTTCACAAGCTATTGCTATTATTCTGGATCAAGATGGTTCAGAAAAGAAAAATAAATTTAGACATAAAAAACCAGCGCAGAGGAGTTCGTCAGCTCTAAAGAGGAATTTGTACAAGAGAAAGGGATCTTCTAGCATCTAAAATGGATGTAAAACAACTACCTCATAAGTTCTATACTTCTTTTAGATCAAAAGAGGGTGCGGTGGAGAAGTTGCAAGGAATCTACGATGAACAGTGAAGAAGACAAGAAAGAAAACTCACGAACCCTAATGCAGATCTAAGGGGTGAGAAAACAAAAGCTTACAGAGGCAGAGCTACAGTGGAGGGTCGCCGCCATTTTTCTTGACGAGCTTAGGGTGATGCAGCGGCCAACATTGAGGACGACGGGGAGTGCTGCGGCAGCAGCGGAGCTCGAGAGGCAGAGAGGTGGCGAGAGAAAGAAGAAGAAGAAAGAAGAAGGACCGGCCATGCCTATTTATAAGTAGATAGGCGAACGGGTAGATGCGAAAAACGAGGAAGACCAAAGTAATGATTATCCAGCTAAATGGACGCCTCGATTCTCGGAAAACATTTAAAGATAAGGAACCATTAAACATGACATCAAGGCAGATTTCCAAATTTTCTGAAGATGACATCATGGCGGATTATAGAGCTTTTACAAATAGCGGAATATGGATTTCGTCTAAGTGTTAGAGATTGACAAGAACAAAGTTCAAATCAACCTGGGGCCTAATGTTGGGGATATAACTACCAGGTGTGACCCGCCCAGGAGGGGCCGGGTCAATCTTAATGGCGGGTTACTCAAAGAAGCCCGACGAATATACAAGGCAACGGTTCATTATAAGACTTGTAGCAGGCCCAAGCCCAGAGGCGGCTTAAAGCCTATAATTGTAAACCGCCATGTATAAGAAGACTTGTAAAGTAAGGCATGTAAAAGAAGTCACCGAGCCGAACACATTGTATGAGCTGGTCGAGACTCTATAGGCTGCCAGGCGTCAACCCATGTATATAAGTGGACGACCCGGTGGCGGTTTAGGGCAAGAAACAATAGGTCGAGAGCCAAGTTAGCGTATTTCGCTCCTTGGTCATCGAAACCTAGCAATACCACAACAACTGGACTAGGCTTTACCTTCACCGCAAGGGGCCGAACCAGTATAAACCTCTCGTGTCCTTTTTCCCGATTAACCCCTTTCAGCTTCCTAGTTGTGATGGCTCCACGACTAAGTCCTTTCGCTAGGACATCTGCCGTGACAATTCCACGACAACTCCCCTATATCTTGGAATCCAACATAGTGTAGATTTTTTCGAAGAAGGGCTCTTTCAGGGTGGAATCAAAATCAAGAATTGACATAATAAGGAGGCGCGTAGGGAGGAGACACACTGACAGAAGGAAAAGGAAAGAAAGAAGGTGCATCTGTGGCTTTGATCCGTCGTTGATTCTTTGCAAGAAAAAAACTCTTTAAAACTTAGATGTCAATCAGCTCGTGAACCCTTCATATAAACTCTGGCGTGCGTGTATTTCACCATACATCGCTATCCGCATCTCTTCTCACCAATTACCGGTTACCAATGGAGGATATGCCTGCAACAATGGAGGCTATGCCAGCACCAACCGATGCATTGTGAACCGGTTCCCCCATCCCACCATGTTCTCGCACCGGGTTTTCTATTTAGCCGGGTTTCTGGCAACACGATAAATTCACATGAGGTAATGAATCTTTTCTTTGTCAATAAATTTTTGTGACATAATAAATTCCGAAAAAGAATCAGAGGGTACTTGGATACGTTTTAGTCCCATGACTAAAAGTAGTGGGACTAAAACTTGCTAGCCTCATCCTTGCATGGATCCAAATACTAAAGAGACTAAAATCAAGTTAATGAGCATTTATTATCCTCCAAACCCTCCAATCCAGAACTCGCCTGTGTTAAAGGAGAGGACTTAAATGAGGAGAGAGAGGACTAATCCACATTTTAGTAGGGGTACACCTGACTAAAAAAAATTAGTCTCAAGACTAGTTTTAGCCCCTCTTTAGTCAGGGGTGCTTGGAACTTTAGCCTCTTAAAGAGACTATTTTTAGTCAGACTAAAATAAGTCCACTAGATCCAAGCACCCTCTCAATCACGGTTGATAATTATTTTGTAACACAATAAATTGCCCCTGACTAAATTTACATTATGATGGTCCTCATTTCTCCCGTTCTATCCGGACCACACCAGCAAACATAGCGAGCAAAAGAAACCAAGGTTGCTGCCACCAAGCCCCTTCGACCATCACTGGTCGTTCGCGCTCGGGCGTCACCCGTACGAGCTCCACTAGCTCCTTTCCACACTACAACTTGCAAACTCGTCTGCACCCGGCCTCTCATGCCCCGTCGGTGCTAGAGTTGTGCCGCATTGTTTGTGCCCGTTGTCCGTCGGCGACGGCATGAGCTCCACTGTCGCCCATCCGAGCTCTGCCTCCTGTCGTTCAGCCCCATACACCAACCACAGAGAAGGGTCAGGCTCTCGGGTTGGTTCTGTCGGATCTCTCCTCTAGTTACTCGCACTTGGATCTCGTCTCATTGTCATTGTCGCCCAACTGTTGATGTATAATGTGATGTCTAGTCTCTTCCATTAGATCGGTCTTTTGGTTGCATTGGCTAGAGCATGCACTTCTACATGGTATCAGAGCCAAGAGGTCTTGAGTTTAATATCCGGCTGGCGCAATTAAATTGCAGCCCACTTTCGGTCCATGTTTAGGCCTGAGGGAGCCACACATGAGGGGGAGTGTTGACGTATAATTTCCTGCCTAGTCTCTTCCATTAGATCGGTCGTTTGTTTGCATTGGCTAGAGCATGCACTTCCACACCAACTACTCACCCTGTCGCCATGTCGGCAGCCGCTGCTTCTGATGTTGCCACCCCTGCCTTGTCGTAGTTCATATCCTTTCTCTGCTGGGTTGGGTTGGGTTGGGTGTGTTCAACTGAGCGTTTGTGTGGCTATGTTGTGGCGGAGGACGGCTGTCCATCCATGTGCCTTTGTCTGTCCTTCTGGGTGTGCTTGCATGTGTTATTCAGCTAATGGTTTCTACTGCAATAAAGCTTCGTACGCTGTTTATGAACCACCATAGTCTAGATAATCAAATTTTAAAATAGTGCAATAGGGTTGTTCCAGTTGCATGTACTAGAAGCTTGACACCATGTGGTACCTTAATTCAAAGATTTTGACTTGGTTTGCAAGCCATTGATCTACTGTAGAGGTTGCCGTTCGAATCGCAGTTCAAGTATACCTACGGAAACAAGCTTGTTGGTACCACAAAAGTTTGTTAGTTTGCATTTCGGGTGTTATGTGTTTGTTATAGTTTTTGATTCCATAGGGGTTGGACCAGCTAGGCGCTCGACGCATCACGGTGGTTGTCAAGAGTTTTTATCGGTAATATTGGGGTGGCAAATTGAACTTTTTATGGCAATTTATGTTGTATTGAGGATGGAACTTTATGCTGTATCGATGATGACAATTTATTTTTGCAAGAACGATAAAT
Organism: Triticum urartu; assembly: GCF_003073215.2. NCBI lineage: Eukaryota > Viridiplantae > Streptophyta > Magnoliopsida > Poales > Poaceae > Triticum > Triticum urartu. Next base: position 61,127,765 of record NC_053022.1, on the reverse strand, counting down.
CCTAGCAAAAAATGAACATGGCGGATTTTTCTATGCATGCTAAAGGAATTTGCAATCCTTGCGACTACATAAATTTCCTATTTTTTTGATTTGTCACCTCTAAAAATTTCATGTTTGCTGCATATTGAAGATATTTTTATGCTTGTGTGACAAGGCTCTCTTTGCAATCTTAATCGAAGATTTCTGGCATGACTACCACCACATGAAGTTTATGATACTATTGACCCAAAGAACAAAAGAGTGTAGAATTATCAAGGTGGGAATAAATATGTTGAAAAGGTGGAATTGTGTGGTGGTTGTTAGGGGAACTATTTAATGCTTAATTTTTTTTCTTAATTTCTCAGAAGTGATGACTCTTAAAATTTTTATGTTCTTATAATTATACGTAATGTTTTTTCTATGTTCTTATAAATAGGTCTATGCTGCAAACCTTCAAAAATAGGAGTATGCACATTTATCATACATTTATTGGATGCCCATTAACTAACTTGAGAGATATTTAATAGTCCATGTTTTTGTTGAGTATATCAAAAGAAATCACACTTAGGCCCTATTTGGTAGCAAAGTATTTTCTAATATTTTGAAAATACTACAATTTTTTAGATTACCACAGTGTTAATTATAATGAGCTGTTTGGTTGCCCCTAAATATTATGAAGTTCAAACAAGGTGAAGTGGTTTTAATAAGGAGTTCCGACGGTTACTGAAAATAGAGCCCATGTTTGTTGACAAGAATCTATTCTAAATTTTCATTGATGCACATTGGAAGAATATTATTCTTGTACTACATGCCAAGGAGCAATTGGATATATATGTTATTTTTATCGTGAGATAACTAAATGTTTGTAGAGTGTAAAATAAAATAATTCTCTACATATCATTTCTCCCAGCTCATATTACTACGCCTTCTTCGCCAGTTTTGTAATGCCATATGCTTCCTTGAGTGGCGAGATAAAGTTTACAATACCTTCACTAAAGGAAGTCTTAGACGTGCAGAGAAATAACTGCTTTACAAAGCTGATTGCATGAAAAATGAAAAAGGAAAGAGTATGCTGGTCTCTAGAATGTCATTTTGTATTGCAAAGCGGTTTTCTGAAATCAAAGCACCGCCTTCTTTGACAGTGTTAGCTCCTTCGATGAAAATATTCGGTCAGACATATGCTTGTTTTAAGGCTGATTAGGATGTATTTTTGTCCTACACCTTTTTGTTAGGTTGATTAAGGTCAATTTTTGTCGTATGACGTTGTGGTATGCATTGGAGTGGGATGTGTGTAGTGTTGCACTTTCCTAGGAAAGCCTATCACGGCTCTATTTGTTGATATCAAATAATAATTAAATTCTTTATGAGATTGCATCAAAGAAATCTATGGGTTCGTCGACGCAATTATAGTGATTTTTTATAATAAATATAAAGTATGGCTAACTCTTGCATCATATCATTCACTTCTCTTCGTTAGGTGTTTCAATTTGACCTTAAAAACTTAAGCATGCTTGGAAATCACAGTGGTCGATGGAAAGGTGGGGTGTGGGAAGAGAAACTTTAGTGCTTGTTGTAACATGCTTGAGGCATTTTTCGCCTTCTGTCCATAGCAACACACATGCATTATCCTAGTTAGGGAAATTTACTAGTGACAGAGGGTTAATCATCGCATTGTCGCCTACGTGTTGATCTGAGTGGATTACTATCTTTATTTTTGTATCTTTGTACATGGGTGGAGATTAATTTTTGGAGGGTACGAGGACAACAAGGAAGGAGAATTGCTAATTGGGTGTCGCCGTGAAAGACCGAGTCATCTACAAGCATGAATTAGCGTCTCGCTAGTTTGTGTCTCATCATTTTCTCATCTCTCTAATGGAGTTATCTCTTCATCATTTATAGAAACTCTATTTTGGACATGACATGCAGTTATTAAAGCCTCCCCCACCATTCGTTGTGTCTAACATGTCGTTAACCAAATTAGTTACAGTGTGGTTCTTTCGTTCAGTACCCCGTTTGACTGAGGCCAATATGGACGCGCCCTCTCATGGATTATACCATGTTCCTCACATAATAAATTGAACTCATTGGAAAATACTCTCAACCATGATTTGACATAAGCCTTTTGATCTTTCAATAAAATTGATTCTCTACTTCGGCTTTATAGATTTAAAATAGTTCAAAGCCTAATATTTTGTTTCTAACAGATATAATATGCAATGTCTAGAAGAGTTATCTATTGAAGTCATGAAATATATTTTTCTACCTTTTGTCAACATGCCATTTATCTCATAAGATTTAAATGTATAAGTTCCAGTGGTACCAACTTCCTTGCTTCCACAGTATAAGACTTGCGAGGTTGCTTTTCTTTGAAACACACACACTTGACACTTAGAACCTTTAACTATGGTGAATCGGGATTAAACCAAATTTTGTAGTTGCTTCATGCAACCAAAGTTAATATGATAAAGTCGTGAATGCCAAACATCCGACACAATTTCATTTTAAACATGATTAATAAACTTACTACAAAAGTCTGACAAAGATAGGCGGAACAAGCCTCCGCACTCATGGCCTTGACCAACAAAGTGTCCATATTTAGGTTTATAGCCATTTCTACATAAGAGAGAGCCGCTGACAAGATATTTATTTTTCATAGGAACATGTTGCACGTTCTTTAGTCGCGCTGTAACTTCAGATTGACCATACCGACACTATAAATAGTAGCATGTTTCCCATTTCCTATCAGCATGGAAGTAGTCCTTCTGACCTGATAAGAAAAAAATAGAAATATCAACACACACATGTATATTCACACATGTGTCAATCCACTGTTCAGATGGATGATATACTGAAGGAATAATAGAAACATTACCATCCCCTCCATCCTTCATCTCAGTATCACCAATAAAGAGATTAGCGGACTTTCCGGTGTTCTCCTGCCTACACATGTCAAAAGAGTTCTTGCATGCTAAAGCCCAATGATCATATGCACCACAGACATGACCTACTTCTTTCTTATTACCAGTCCCCTTCTTCTTGAAGTTGGCAAACTGAGTGATCATGTTCTTTCCTTCAAACTTCTTCTTTCCCTCATGCTTTTTCTTATTCTTGAATGTGGGGATCAAAATTCTTCTTGTGCACCAAATTGCACTACAATTTCCCTCGTACACTCAAGTATGTGTGTCTTTTTCCCTGCCTCCTCTCCCACATCAAGTGTGGTAATTAGATTGACAAGGAAAAACTCTTGTCTCTTGTGTTCTAGGGAAGTGACGAGGTTCCTCCATAAAGGAGGAAGTTTGGCAATAATGCCTATGACAATAAACTTGTATGATAATGAACAGATAAAATGCTCAAGTTCCTTAGTGAGCGACTGAGTATCTTGTATCATGATATTGCTCCATGACGTACAACTCACTTTCGGCGTCCGAGACCCCCAATATGGCCTCAAACACATACTACATATCCTTGCAAATCTCAATGGTCATTAAAGTATCGACAAACTTGCCGCCAAGAGCACTCAGAATAGCACCTCTGAAGAGGTTGCCGGTAGACTAGAATACTTGCTCTTGTTCCGGAATAAGTGTTCCCTCTGGTTTGTCCTTGAAGGTGTGAAAATAGTTCATGGTGATTAGCCAAAGAACTGCCCTCACACACCATCTCTTGTAATTTACACCCTCAAACAGAGGAGGTTTGAGAGTTATGGCGAAAGTAAATTGAAGAAAATTGTCCACACATATCAGACTTTTGGATTAATGAATATTTTAACAATTTTCTATATAATTTAATTAAAAAATGTGACAAATAAATCATGACAAACAAAATGAACATGCTAATCATACGAACAATAGTTGTATGTATTGAGGAATGCAGTATTTTAAAAAAATTCCTACAATCACGCAAGATCTATCTAGGAGATGCATAGCAACGAGAGGGGAGAGTGTGTCTACGTACCCTCGTAGACCGAAAGCGGAAGCGTTTAGTAACGCAGTCGATGTAGTCGAACGTCTTCATGACCCAACTGATCCAAGTACCGAACATACGGCACCTCCGTGTTCAGCACACGTTCAGCTCGATGACGTCCCTCGAGCTCTTGATCCAGTTGAGGACGAGGGAGAGTTTTGTCAGCACGACGGCGTGGCGACGGTGATGATGAAGTTACCGGTGCAGGGCTTCGCCTAAGCACTATGACTATATGACCGAGGTGTGTAACTGTGGAGGGGGGCACCGCACACAGCTAAGACAAATCTTGGAGTGCCTTTGGGGAGCCCCCTACCCATGTATATAAAGGAGGGAGGGAGAGAGGCCGGCCCTCCTAGGGGCGCGCCAAGTGTAGGGAGTCCTAGTAGGATTCGCTTTCCTTTTCGGAGTAGGAAAGAAGGAAAGGAGGGAGAGGGAGAAGGAAAGGGGGGGCGCCCCCACCCCTTGTCCAATTCGGTTTGGGCAGGGGGGAGGCGTGCGCCACCTCGTGGCCCTTCTTCCCTCTCTCCACTAAAGCCCAATAAGGCCCATTAACTTCCCCCCAGCGAATTCCCGTAACTCTCCGGTACTCCGAAAAATACCCGAATAACTCAGAACCATTCCGATGTCCAAATATAGCTGAGGGAGTCCTGGATTAGGGGGTCTCCGGACAGCCGGACTATATCCTTTGGCCGGACTGTTGGACTATGAAGATACAAGATTGAAGACTTCGTCTCATGTTTAGATGGGACTCTACTTGGCGTGGAAGGCAAGCTAGGAAGGACGGATATGGATATCTCCTCCTCTGTAACCGACCTTGTGTAACCCTAACCCCCTCCGGTGTCTATATAAACTGGAGGGTTTTAGTCCGTATGACAACATACAATCATACCATAGGCTAGCTTCTAGGGTTTAGCCTCTCCAATCTCGTGGTAGATCAACTCTTCTAATACCCATATTATCAAGAATAAATCAAGTAGGACGTAGGGTTTTACCTCCATCAAGAGGGCCCGAACCTGGGTAAAACATCGTGTCCCCTGCCTCCTGTTACCATCCGCCTTAGACGCACAATTCAGGACCCCCTACACGAGATCCGCCGGTTTTGACACCGACATTGGTGCTTTCATTGAGAGTTCCTCTGTGTCGTCGCCTTTAGGCTTGATGGCTCCTACTACCATTGATAGCGATGCAGTCCAGGGTGAGACTTTTCTCCCTGAACAGATCTTTGTGTTCGGCGGCTTTGCACCGCGGGCCAACTCGCTTGGCCATCTGGAGCAGATCAAAAGTTACGCCCCTGGCCACCAGGTCAGGTTTGGGAGCTTAAACTACACAGCCGATATCCGTGGAGACTTGATCTTCGACGGATTCGAGCCCCTGCCTTGTGCGCCACGCGGTCACGATGAGTACGATTTAGTTGTACCATCGAACCGTATTCAGGAGATCGCACCGGCAGCCGCTCTGAGCCTCAATTCAGAGCCAGTTGCGCCATCCATGGACGGGTGGAAAGACCCCATCACAGAGGCCGCATCCTCAGCAGCGATCGAGCCGAATATCGACCTTACCCTTCACGAGAGCCGTGTCGCCAAACTGCCGGATCCTTCTCCGGCCACGGACTCCGAACCGCCTGTGGCCGTCCTATCGAATCCGATTGGGCGCCGATCATGGAGTTTATCTCCGCGGATATTTTTCAGCACTGGCCCTTCGGCGACATACTGAACTCATTAAGGTCTCCCTCCTTGTCAGGAGGATCCTGGCCGAACTATGCCCGACAGGATTGGGATGCGGACGAAGAAGAAATTCGGTGCCCACCCACCACCCACTTAGTAGCCACTGTCGATGACTTAACTGACATGCTCGACTTCGATTCCAAAGACATCGACGGTATGGATGACGATGCGGGATACGAAGAGGACCCCCTGCCCACAGGGCACGGGACGCCCACTTCATCACATGACGTATACATGGTGGACACACCCAAAGAAAACAACGACGAGGAACGGAAGGACGCAGCGAAGGGTTGTTACCTCGAGAAGCAGTCAAAGCGGCGGTGTAAACGCCGCTCCAAATCCCGCCTCGGCAGAAATAACAATTATGTGGACCCAGCGATAGAGCAGGGTGAACCATCGCCCGACCAGGGCAACACGGGGAATCAAACCGAACAACCCGACTCCGTCGAAGATAACAGTCCGGACGACACCACACCGGACAGGCGCCAGGAGCAACATAACGCCCACCAAAGGATTGTTGCCACGGCAAGGAGCCTGAAAAAACAGAGGCAAAGGCTCAAGGCTGCACAAGACACACTCAAAATCAAATGGAGTGAAGTACTCAACACTGGAGTGAAGTACGGCAGTAATCACCACACCAAGAGCTATCCGAAGCGAAAGCTGCTACCTGAATTTGATGAGGAGGCCTTAGATCCTCCACAGTTAAAAAATAAAACGGCCATCCGGTCGGATAGACGACCTCATAGCCAACATAAAGTGGCAAACGATGCCGCACATAAACCAGTACGCGATCCGCGTAAGGGCTCGCATCAAAAGGACGGCGCAACTGGATCCATCTATGGACCACGCAAGCACTCTCCAACATACAATGCAACACAACAAACATCCAAACACCACGGTACACCCAAATACAGGGGTGCCGCACACCCTCTATGCTTCACTGACGAGGTGCTGGATCATGAATTTCAAGAGGGATTCAAACCCGTTAACATAGAGGCGTACGACGGAACAATAGACCTTGGGGTCTGAATTGAGGACTACATCCTCCATATCCATATGGCTCGAGGAGATGACCTCCACGCCATCAAGTACTTACCCCTCAAGCTCAAAGGGCCAGCTCGGCACTGGCTTAAAAGCCTCCCCGAAAACTCCATCGGAAGCTGGGAAGAGCTCGAAGACGCCTTTCGTGCAAATTTTCAACGGACATATGTCCGACCACCGGATGTAGGCGATTTAAGTCATATAACTCAACAGCCCGGCGAGTCAGCCCGAAAACTTTGGAACAGGTTCCTCACTAAAAAGAACCAAATAGTAGACTGTCCGGACGCCGAAGCCTTAGCAGCTTTCAAGCATAGCGTTCGAGATGAATGGCTCGCCAGACACCTCGGTCAAGAAAAGCCGAGAACAATGGCAGCATTAACAAGCCTCATCACCCGTTTTTGCGTGGGCGAGGACAACTGGTTAGCCCGATGCAGCACCAGCGACCCAAGTACATCCGAAGTCAGGGATGGAAACGGGAAATCACGACGCAGCAAGAATAAGTGCCGGAATAAGGAAGACAGCTCGAAGAGCACGACGGTAAACACCAGATTTAGAAGCTCTCGGTCAGGCCAGCATAAGCCGCCCTCCAAAGGCAACAAAGACGAACTGTCCAGCCTAAACAAAATTCTAGACCAAATATGTCGGATCCATAGCACCCCTGATAAACCTGCAAATCATACCCACAGAGAATGTTGGGTCTTCAAACAGTCCGACAAGCTCAACGCCGAACACAAGGGGCAGGATACACCAAGTGAAGACGAGGACGAGCCTCACAAGCAAAGCACAGGGGAACATAATAAATTCCGACCAGAAGTCAAAACAGTCAACGTGTTACACGAGATAGAAGGGAGAAAAAAAGTGGCACCTTTAGAGAAACATGCCCTAGGGCCTATCACCGCGGAGCTCCGCCACTGGTCGTCCCAACCAATCACCTTCGACCATCGGGATTACTTGGCAAGTATCCGGCAGGCAGGATGGGCTGCCTTGGTATTAGATCCAATAATTGACGGATACCACTTCACACGAGTCCTGATGGACGGCGGCAGCAGTTTAAATCTGATATATCAGGACACTGTCCACAAAATGGGGATAGACCAAACAAATATTTGCCGCAGCAATGCCACCTTTATAGGAGTAACGCCAGGCCCGGAGGCTCATTGCAGGGGCTCCCTGCTACTAGAGGTTATATTCGGCTTCCCCGATAAATTCCGCAGCGAAAATTTAACTTTCCACGTTACTCCGTTCAAAAGTGGCTATCAAGCACTACTCGGACGCGAAGCTTTCGCTCGCTTCAACGCAATACCGCATTACGCTTCCCTCAAGCTCAAGATGCCTGGTCCACGCGGTATCATTACGGTAAATGGAAATATTGAGCGCTCCTTGCGCGCCGAAGACAGTGCGGCCGCCTTGGCCGCCGTACACTAAATGGCCTCACCAACCCAAGCATTTGACTGGTCATTAAGACCACGGATGCGGTTAGACGAGTCTGGTGCAGCTATACATAATTAATATAGGTTTGATGGCTATACCCCTATTACAATACAAGGGGCTCACCGCTTGCGCAAAAGTGGCAATAAGGCTCACCTTTACTCAATTTCAACTATATATTGTTTATTTAGTATAACTTAACTTTGGCACGGCAATTAAGTTCCTCTCTTTTTCAGATGACCATCGTGTTACACCCGTCCAGGATACGGCACAACGGAGACACAGGCGCAGACATGCAGCAGGGACCCGTTCCGAGGATTCTTTGTAGATTAAGACCCTACATAAACCTTTTTTACTGTCTCTTGTTGATTTACATCCCTCTGTTCCTCAGTATAATTGAGAAGGATGCTGACATCTTGGCATGTGGCCACGCCAGAATAATGCACGTTCGTGGACACCAGGGGCTTATTTCAAAGGGTACTGTTTAGACCCGGTTTATACCATAAAGACCGATTACCTTAGGGAGTGTTCGGCGTCGCGAGTTTGGCCTTATATGCATCAGCTTCGAATCATGTCTTTGGTCAAATGTTGGGTTTGCCTGGCTCCTGTGTTTTTCTGCCTTATGTTCCGCTCTATCGACTAAGGTGGCACCAGGAGAACTACTGCGATTGTGCCCTGGTTCATTCGGACGAGCACCTCAGTAAAGAAAGCCGAAAACTGACTGTCATGATATAGCGTGAGACTGGTCAACCACTCGCTGACCTATTGAAATCTTCGGGATTCCTCCGCATTAACGAAGGGCCGTTTCCTGGCCAGGCGTGTACGCACCCCGTAATCCGGATGAGTGCGGAGCCACCAGGGGCTATATAGTAGCCCCACTGTCAAACTCCTATGGCTAAGTGAAAGTGTTATAGAATTATAGTCCGGTTGCCTAGCTCCCTGCGCTATCACCTCCTTAATAGGACCAAGACGTTGGATTAAGTGTGAATACGTGCCTTCTGCGAACACCCCCACATTATATGCGTGGGGGCTGAAGCCGACGACTACAATCTTTCAGGTTATATACATGTATATATAAACGGCCGCACAGGAGGCATCACAATACTTTCGGGCAAAAGTATAAATACAGCCTTGATAAATTCAATAAAACATTGTTTTTACAATGGGAATACATGTCACTCAAACATAACATTCTTCGAGCACTGGGCCTCTATCGCACGAGCGCCTTCAAGAACTTCTTCAAAATAGTGCTCGGCAGCCACTCGGCCTATGGTCGAACCCTGCGCCGCGACAGTAGTAGCATCCATCTCCGCCCAGTATGTTTTGACACGGGCAAGGGCCATCCGCGAGCCTTCTATGCACGCCGACCTCTTCATCGCATTAATGCGCGGCACCGCACCGAAACTGCTGCACTAAGCTAAAATAGCTGTTCGGCTTTGGCCTTTCCGGCCACAGATGATCCACAACAGACCTCATGGCGAGTCAGGACAATCTATTAAGCTTGGCCCATTCGGCAAGCTGATCAGTCAGGGGAAGCGGACGCTCTGGAACGTTAAACTACGACCAGAATAGCTTGTCCACCTCATGACCCGTTTGATCTTGGAAGTATTCGACCGCATCAACAGCACTCGCCGCCTAGTCCAGATATGCATCTGCCGAACTCCACAGCCGATCCAGAGGGGCATACCGAGGATCTCCAAATTTCCTCCGCAGCACAAATGGCTTCCCAGCCACGATATCCCCGGCATGACGCAGCTCCTCCTTCTTCGCTCTCATTGCAGAGCGGGTGTCCTTGGTCACCATCATGGCCTTTTCCAGGTCCGTCGCCTTCGTCCGGTTCTCTTCTTCAAGAGCTCGGCAATGGTTGATCGTGTCTTTTAACTTTACAGCCATCTTGGCCATTTTGTCTTTGCTCTCGCTATGCGCGGCCTTTTCGGCTCTCAACTCTTCGGCCGCCTTCAAAGCGGCCGCATTACTGTTCCTTGCTTGCTCCTTGGCTCGGGCAAGCTCTGCCCGCAGGGCCTCCATGGTGGCAGCTGTATCTGCAGTCACAACATATTAAAGATACTGGCATCATGCTGCTCTTACTACGTGACATTCACCAGAAGCATCACCTACCTTGTGCCTCGTCAAGCCGCTTGTTATCAAGCTCGATGTCGACATCCGCCGCATCCAGTTTCCGCTTTAGTTCGACAACCCCATAAGTCCGGCTAGCCATCGGAGCTCCAGCCACCTGCACATAAAAGCGGACTGGTTATTACCTGGGACTATGATCCTCTGATCACCGCTGTTCTCGGCGACAACCAGAGTCTCAGGGGCTACTATCTACACAGGGCACACCTAATAATGTGCAGTACCATCACAAATGCATATCATTTCATGTACCTCAAAGCCCGTCAGTAGACTCATAAAGGCTTCATGCAACCTGCTTTCGGCGGACGAAATCCTTTCAATCACCGTACACATCAATGTATGGTGCTCTTCTGAGATAGTCGCCCGCTCTAGCAGATCCTTCAGTACGTACGACCGCATACCAGATGGTGCCGGACTCTTTTGATTGCTCTCTTCAAGTGCCGGGTACTGAGGGCTTCGGGTGACCATGGGATTACCTTCTGCCCTTGCCGGATCCGGAGAAACTCGCCGTGATGACACTTCAAGGTCGCCCGCTTCTTGAGCTGGGGAGTCTGGGGGAGGCGTTTCTCTTTCCATCATCTCTGGAAGAAGATCCCCCGAAGACGAGCTCTGCTGAGAAGGGCTCAGATCCGAGCTGCAAGATAAATGCTTCAGTCATTCTCCTCAGAAGTAAGGTAGTATATTTTCACTATTAAGTACCTTTTTGATTACTTACAGCTCGTTAGAGGGCTGATCCCTGCACGGACTTTGTGCGGTAAGAGCACCCTCCGACGCAGCACCCCCTGGCGGAGTTTTCTTCTCCTGTTTGGAAACCTTGGTTTCCGGATCTTCAGAGGTAGTCCTCTTCCTCCCCCGGGGCGAGGGAATGTCAGATTCCTCCCCTTGGTTATCCTCCCCCACGGAGGCGCTCGTTCCCTCGGTTGGGATAGGTAGCGGTGGAGGCACGCTTTCGTCCTCTTTATTCCCCCTTCATCTTCCTTTGAGGGCACCGGGCAAGGTGCTGGCTCGAGCATTTTTTCCAGCACCGGATTGTCCAAGCCTTCGGGAAGGGGGGCCGAACACAGGATCATCTTTGCCTTTGTTATCCAGTCCTGGTCAAAAGGCGATACTTCAGAATGACGTCGTGATAAATGAAAGACAGCTTGTTCGGCTAGAGGATTACTTACTTGGGCCGCGGTGCGGTTGTTGCTTAGGCCCACGTCCTCGGAGGTGTTCGGACACTCTATTTGGGGTCTGAAGAACGACTTGTACATCTCCTCGTGCATCAGGCCGAGGAAATTCTGAATAGCGCGCGATCCTTCTGGGTTGAATTCCCACAAGCAGAGGGGCCGGCGTTTGCAAGGCTGGACTCGACGAACCAGCATGACTTGCACTACCATAACCAAACTAAAATATCCCTCAAAGAGATCTCGGATGCGGCTCTGCAATATGGGCACATGCTTGGCTGGACCCCAGCTCAGCCCCCTGCTGATCCATGACATCAGTTGTGGTGGAGGGCCCGAGCGAAAGGCAGGGGAAGCTACCCACTTGGCACTTTTGGGAGCAGTGACGTAGAACCACTCCCGTTGCCATAATCCGGACATCTCTGGAAAGGAACCCTTTGGCCACGGAGCTCCAACGATCTTGCTTATTAATGCCCCTCCGCACGCCACGTGCCGCCCCTCAACCGTCTTCGGCTTCACATCAAAGGTCTTGAGCCACAGGCCGAAGTGAGGGGTAATGCGGAGGAAGGCCTCACATACGACAATAAATGCCGAGATGTGGAGAAAGGAGTCCGGGGCTAGATTGTGGAAATAAAGCCCGTAATAGAACATCAAACCCCTTACGAAGGGATCCAGAGTGAGGCCTAGTCCTTGGAGGAAGTGGGAGATGAACACGACGTCTTCATTGGGTTCAGTAGTAGGGACGATCTGCTCTCGGGCAGGCAGCCGATGCGAAACTTCGGCGGTCAGGTATCTTGCCTCCCTCAACTTCTTGGTATACTCCTCCGTGACGGAGGAAGGCATCCACCGGCCCTGGAGGCTGGATCCGGACATGATTGGAGATCCGAAGCACCTGACCTGGGCTTTGGGTGTTAGAACTCGAGGCGGAGGAAGGATTCGATTGAGCACAGGAGGGCGAAAGTAAAAGCCTTGTCCCTTTATAAGGAGGGTGAATATCAAGCGTCCTCCTCGTAGCCGTTTGGGACTTGCCTAACATCTAGGAGTCCTAGGCGCGGTTGGGTTACCCATGCCCGTATTGATGAAAATCCCATAATAAGGGGGACACAATCTCTGCTTTGACAAGACGTGTCAAGAAACCGCCTCGCGTTATGTGCGGGGCTGGTTAAAGAAAAACGTTTCGAAAAATCACCGAGCCATGGAATGATGTCATGTTGCCGAAACGTGTCAGCAGATTAGATTTGTGGGAATATTATTCTCTCTACGATGGTATGTGGAACTTATTTTACAGGATCGGACACTATCCTTTCATTCAAACTCTTCTGTGGTGTATCCGGAGGAGGAAACCCGCCTTGCAATGCCGAAGACAACACTGCGTGTCGGACTCATCGTCATTGAAGCTTGGTTCAGGGGCTACTGAGGGAGTCCTGGATTAGGGGGTATCCGGACAGCCGGACTATATCCTTTGGCCGGACTGTTGGACTATGAAGATACAAGATTGAAGACTTCGTCTCGTGTCCGGATGGGACTCTACTTGGCGTGGAAGGAAAGCTAGGCAGGACAGATATGGATGTCTCCTCCTTTGTAACTGACCTTGTGTAACCCTAACCCCCTCCGGTGTCTATATAAACTGGAGGGTTTTAGTCCATAGGACAACATATAATCATACCATAGGCTAGCTTCTAGGGTTTCTCCGGTCTCGTGGTAGATCAACTCTTGTAATACCCATATCATCAAGAATAAATCAAGTAGGACATATGGTTTTACCTTCATAAAGAGGGATCGAACCTGGGTAAAACATCGTGTCCCCTGCCTCCTGTTACCATCCGCCTTAGACGCACAGTTCGGGACTCCCTACCCGAGATCCGCCGGTTTTGACACCGGCAATAGCCTTACAATATATCGATCTTTACCTCTCGACCATTTCGAGACACCTCGTCATGTCCGTGATCTTATCTGGCACTCCGAACAAACTTCGGTCATCACATCACATAACTCATAATATAAATTGTCATTGAACGTTAAGCGTGCGGACCCTACGGGTTCAAGAACTATGTAGACATGACTGAGACACCTCTTCGGTCAATAACCAATAGCGGAACCTGGATGCTCATATTGGCTCCTACATATTCTACGAAGATCTTTATCGGTCAAACCTCATATCAACATACGTTGTTCCCTTTGTCATCGGTATGTTACTTGCCCGAGATTCGATCGTTGGTATCATCATACCTAGTTCAATCTCGTTACCGGAAAGTCTATTTACTCATTCCGTAAAGCGTCATCTCGTGACTAACTCATTAGTCACATTGCTTGCAAGGCTCATAGTGATGTGCATTACCGAGAGGGCCCAGAGATACCTCTCCGATACATGGAGTGACAAATCCTAATCTTGATCTATGCCAACTCAACAAACACCATCAGAGACACCTATAGAGCATCTTTATAATCACCCAGTTATGTTGTGACGTTTGATAGCACACAAGGTGTTCCTCCGGTATTCGGGAGTTGCATAGTCTCATAGTCTGAGGAACATTTATAAGTCATGAAGAAAGCAGTAGCAATAAACTAAACGATCATAGTGCTAAGCTAATGGATGGGTCGTGTCCATCACATCATTCTCCTAATGATGTGATCCTGTTCATCAAATGACAACACATGTCTATGGTCAGGAAACATAACCATGTTTGATTAACTAGCTAGTTAAGTAGAGGCATACTAGGGGCACTCTCTTTTGTCTATGTATTCACACATGTACTAAGTTACCGGTTAATATAATTCTAGCATGAATAATAAACATTTATCATGATATAAGGAAATATAAATAACAACATTATTATTACCTCTAGGGCATATTTCCTTTAGTCTCCCACTTGCACTAGAGTCAATAATCTAGTTCACATCATCATGTGATTTAACACCAATAGTTCACATCTTTATGTGATTAGTTCACGTCTCCATGTGACTAATACCCAAAGGTTTTACTAGAGTCAATAATCTAGTTCACATCACAATATGATTAACACCCAAAGAGTACTAAGGTGTGATCATGTTTTTCTTGTGAGAGAAATTTAGTCAACGGGTCTGCCACATTCAGAGTTGTATGTTGATACGTCTCCAACGTATCTATAATTTTTGATTGTTCCACGCTATATTATATCCTGTTTTGGACATTATTGGGCTTTATTATACACTTCTATATTATTTTTGGGACTAACATATTAACCGGAGGCCCAGCCCAGAATTGCTGTTTTTTGCCTATTTCAGAGTTTTGCAGAAAAATAATATCTAACGGAGTCCAAACGGAATGAAACCTTCGGGAACGTGATTTTCGGAACGAACATGATCCAGAGGACTAGGACCCTTCGTCAAGACATCAACCAGCAAGGCACGAGGTAGGGGGGCGCGCCTACCCCCCAAGGCGCGCCCTCCACCCTTGTGGGGCCCACATTGCTCCACCAACGTACTTCTTCCTCCTATATATACCTACGTACCCCCAAACTACTAGATACGGAGCCAAAAACCCTAATTCCACCGCCGCAACCTTCTGTATCCATGAGATCCCATCTTGGGGCCTTTTCCGGAGCTCCGTCGGAGGGGGCATCGACCACGGAGGGTTTCTACATCAACACCATAGCTTCTCCGATGAAGTGTGAGTAGTTTACTTCAGACCTTCGGGTCCATAGTTATTAGCTAGATGGCTTCTTCTATCTTTTTGGATCTCAATACAAAGTTCTCCCCCTCTCTTGTGGAGATCTATTCGATGTAATATTCTTTTGTGGTGTGTTTGTTGAGACCGATGAATTGTGGGTTTATGATCAAGTTTATATATGAACAATATTTGAATCTTTTCTGAATTCTTTTATGTATGATTGGTTATCTTTGCAAGTCTCTTCAAATTATCAGTTTGGATTGGCCTACTAGATTGATCTTTCTTGCATTGGGTGAAGTGCTTAGCTTTGGGTTCAATCTTGCGGTGTCCTTTCCCAGTGACAGTAGGGGAAGCAAGGCACGTATTGTATTGTTGCCATCGAGGATAACAAGATGGGGTTTATATCATATTGCATGAGTTTATCCCTCTACATCATGTCATCTTGCTTAAAGCATTACTCTGTTCTTTTGAAGTTAATACTCTAGATGCATGTTGGATAGCGGTCGATGTGTGGAGTAATAGTAGTAGATTTAGGCAGGAGTCGGTCTACTTATCTCGGACGTGATGCCTATATACATGATCATACCTAGATATTCTCATAACTATGCCCAATTCTTTCAATTGCTCAACAGTAATTTGTTTACCCACCGCAATACTTATGCTCTCGAGAGAAGCCACTAGTGAAACCTATGGCCCCCGTGTCTATTTTCCATCGTATTAATCTTCCATCAATAAGCTATTTCCTTTTCCGTTTATTTTTCTTTCTTTACTTTGCATCTTTATCATAAAAATACCAAAAATATTATCTTATCATATCTATCAGATCTCACTTTCGTAAGTGACCATGAAGGGATTGACAACCCCTTTATTGCGTTGGTTGCGAGGATTTTATTTGTTTGTGTAGGTGCGAGGGACTCGCGCGTGGCCTCCTACTGGATTGATAGCTTGGTTCTCAAAAACTGAGGGAAATACTTACGCTACTTTGCTGCATCACCCTTTACTCTTCAAGGGAAAACCAACACAGTGCTCAAGAGGTAGCAAGAAGGATTTCTGGCGCCGTTGCCGGGGAGTCTACGCAAAAGTCAACATACCAAGTACCCATCACAAACCCTTATCTCCCGCATTACATTATTTTCCATTTGCCTCTCGTTTTCCTCTCCCCCACTTCACCCTTGCCGTTTTATTCGCCCTCTCTCTCCGTCCTCCTTCTCTTTCTCTACTTGCCTCTTTTCCCCCGTCTCTTGTTTGCTTGTGTGTTGGATTGCTTGCTTATCGTTATGGCTACTCCCCTATCTTCTCCGTTGTCTCCCGAAAATGAAGTTCTTAATTTTAAGCAAAGGGCAGGAGAAAATCTAAAAGACGCTTGGTATAGGATTTGCAATGCTGAAAGTAGATCTACCAGAAAGCAATCTACCTATGTCTTCTCCGCAATTTTTATGTAGGCACTACTCCTTGGCACAGATATGTCATTGATACCATTACCAGAGGGAATTTCTTGGGTAGCCACACTTTTGATTCCTATAATGTTATGATAGATTTGTTTGGCTCACCCCCTCTTTTTGTTAAGGGAACTATGTTAACTTTGGAGCATGTAATGCAAAAACTTGAAATTATTGAAAATAAAGTTGCTACCATGGAGTTAATTGAAAATTTGGATAAAAAGATCCACAACCAACTTACTCAATATGGATCTAAAGAAGGAGTCACTTTAAAAAATATTAAGGAGATGGAACCCATAGTTAAAGAAAGAATAAATCATGATTCCACTAGAATCGATAAACTTGAGGGTATCATTACCAACTTGGGAACAGCCTTTTCTTCCGTAAAGAATACTCCAAGTCCTCCACCTAAATTTGCCAAGCTTATGTATGTTCCTAAAAATAAGGGTGAATCCTCTAGCAAGGAACACTACAAAAAAATACACTTCCGTGATGATACGTGTTTGTCACAGTAGGCCGCTTTTTTTGTCATGCATGTACATCCATGACAAATTTATGACAGAATCAAGAAAGTCATACATGTGCTGTCGTAGAAGTCTTCCATGACATTACCAAAATTATCATCACGGAAGTGTCCACTTCCATGACGATAAATCGCGCGTCACAGAAGTGATTTTGTCAAGGGTGACCGACACGTGGCATCCACCATAACGGAACGCCGTTAAGCTATCGGGTCAGGTTTTGGATCCGATAACCCGTTAACAGCCCCGACCAATGGGGATTTTCCACGTGTAAAATCATCATTGGCTAGAGGAAACACGTGTTGGCTCATCGTTGGGACAGATGTCATCCACTCACTGGACAGAAGGCGCCTATGATACGTCGACACGTGGCACGGCCCAACAGTGGCCCATTCTTATGAAAAGGCCGGCCCATTTGACTTGGTCAAAAGCTGGCGGGCCGGCCCATGGAAAGCCTGTTAACGACCTATTCGCATATAGCCCATTTACAGCCCGCTAATCCAAGGCCCGTTACGCCCTATCCGAATTAGGCCTAGTAGCGTCATCTGGGCCGTCAAATATGATTCCAGTCCATTTTCACTTCTGGCCCATGTATAGCCCATGACGTCTTTTGGTCCATATGAGGCCCTTTGTAACTCTTGGCCCATTAGTGGATGAATGTGCTAGTGATCGACTAGAGGGGGGTGAATAGGCAAATTTTATGAAAGTCTTCAAAACATGGAAGTTTCGAAGACAAACGATAGAAATAAACATATTACCATGCAGCGGAAGGTAGACTACACTAAGCAAGCCATAGTCAAGTATTCAATGAAGTGAAAGCACAATGACTAATAGCAGCTAGGCAGTATAGATCAGGTAGGAAGATAGTGTGAAGCCAATCAGAATAATCAGTTACTCGGTGAAGACAAAAGATAATGCAGTCATACAATGACTTCACCAGGGCCAACAGTAAGTAAAGGAATGGGAAGGACGAAACCAGTGACTCGTTGAAGACAATGATTTGTTGGACCACTTCCAGTTGCTGTGACAACTGTACGTCTGGTTAGGGAGGCTGAGATTCAACTCAGAAGACCGGGCTTCACCTTATTCCCCTTGAGCTAAGGACACCCAGTCCTCGCCCAATCACTCTGCTAAGTCTTCAAGGTAGACTCCCAAACCTTCACAGACTTCGTTCACCGGCGATCCACAATGACTCTTGGATGCTCAGAACGCGACACCTAACCGGCTGGAGGATTCACAGTCCTCAAGTGTAATAAGTCTTCAGGTCACACAGACAGGAAGACTTCAGTGATGCCTAACACTCTTTGGCTCTCGGTGGTTAGGGCTTTATCCTCGCAAGGAATTCTCTCTTAAAGGCTTCGAGGTGGGTTGCTCTCAAACGACAAAAGTCGTACACTAACTCTGAGCAGCCACCCGTTTATGGTTGTAGGGGGTGGGCTATTTATAGCCACTAGGCAACCCGACCTGATTTGTCCGAAATGACCCTGGGTCACTAAGGAACTGACGCGTGTTCCAACGGTTAGATTTCAAACACACGTGGCAACTTTACTTGGGCTACAAGCAAAGCTGACACATCCAGCTCTGGATAAGATTTGCTCTCATTGTCTTCGCTCGAAGACATAGGATTTTGGTTTAGCATCACTTCAGTCACTCTGACTTTGTTCACTTGGACCCCACTTAACAGTACGGTGGTTCCTATGACTCAACGAAGAAGAAAAGGAGACAACGAAACAACTAAGTCTTCGCGCCCCATAGTCTTCACGCAATGTCTTCTCTTGTCATAGTCTTCAATGTGAATATCTTCACATACCACCATTGTCTTCAATGTCTTCATACATTTTTAGGGGTCATCTCCGGTAGATAAACCAAATCAATGAGGGACTACTACCTGTGTTATCCTGTAATTCTCACAAACACATTAGTCCCTCAACCAGGTTTGTCGTCAATACTCAAAAACCAACTAGGGGTGGCACTAGATGCACTTACAATCTCCCCCTTTTTGGTGATTGATGACAAACTGGTTGAAGTTTTCAAAGGGAATAAAAGTATGTGAAATGTAAAGGATTTAGGTATTGTCTTCATAAGTGGCAAAGGCTCCCCCTGAAGATGTGCATATAAGTAATTTGCTTTTGGAATGCAAATGCACATGGCAGGTTGTACTTGTGGAGATCCTCTTCAACTTATGACGACAATTCATCATGCATGAAAAGTATGTGAAGATAATGACATGCATAATGAAAAATGGATGTCTGCAGAATGACCTAAGTGCGGAAGTTATCATCGCACATGCAGAATTTATCATCGCATCACAGAATAGAAAATAAGTAGCAGACGACCATCGAGTTTAAGTGTTACAACTCAAAGAACCAAATGTATCAAAAAGTGAGAGTTGTAAACACTAGGCAAAATATAAAACCACCGCCCATATGGACCCGCTTGAAGACTATCAAACTCATATGCTTCTCCCCCTTTTGTCAGTAAGGACCAAAAAGGTTTGAAGACATAGAGCACCTACTCGTTCCCATGAGGAGTTGGTGAAGCAGCAGGGTCATCGGTGTTGGTTGGCGGTGCAGACGAACTTGGTGCAGTGTTGATTCACGCTGAAGGTGGTGAAGTAGCATCGTCTTCATCATCGATGACACATGCATTCACTATTGCAGCAGAGGAGGAGAACTCAGAGTCTTCAAGAGACGGAGTACGCCGCAGCACAGTCCTTCTCGGAGGTGTTGAGTCAAACTTGAAGCATTCAGAGAAGCCATCATCTTGAAGATCATGTTCAGAACACATAAGCGTCAGCCCTTTCCATGTACGCCAACAAGTTTCATGGGCAACAAAGGCATTCTTGGTGGCAAGGTTGCAAATCCTGTTTACGTCCACCAAGAGGCTTTTCATTTGGCGCTTCAGCCAGTCATGATGCTTATCCTGTTTTTGATGAAGGGCAACCAGAAGCTCTCGGTCATTGAGAACACGAGATCGCTTCTTAGGCCGTTGTGTAATGGTACTTTCAGTGGCTTCAGTGAGGGCACGATGAGGTGCACGGGTAGTACCAGCCAGAGGATAAACACGAGTGACTGCTGGGACTCCTTCAATGTGTTGTGAGAAGCTTTGATTATCAGCATTTTGAAGACTAAGGGGCTCCTTGGCAGGCTCTGGATAGATGGCTTCAACTGACATATCGACGTCAGGCAGAAAAATCAGATGATTGCGAGCAAAGGGCTGATAGGTGACAGATGAGTGTAGTTTGATCAAACGCATAATCCATGGAGCGTAAAACTTCAAGCCAAAGAGATCAGATCCTGATGCAGCAAGTTGGCGGATGAAGAAGTCTTGTGCATTGCAGCTTTTGCCGTGAAGAATATGGAAGACCAAAGTCTTCATTGCACCTTCAAGCTTTGCATGTGGAGAATGTCCTTTGATGGGCCAGAGAGTTCGCCTTATAATGTGATATATAGTACGTGGCAGATACTCAAGGTCTTCAACAAAGAACTCCTTAGGATATTCAGCATTGGGAGGCAAAGGCTTCATCATGCTAAGCATCTGACTCATGTTGGGTTAAGGCTTGTGAAAAATGCTTTCCATAGAAGCATCGTGAAGCTGACAACCAGGTTCATAAAGATCACCTGGAGTGGGCAGGCCTGTGAGCTCAATGACATCAAAGGCTTTGGCTTCATGATGAACATTGCCTGTCATCCACTCAAGGACCCAAGTCTTCGGATCCCTGTTGTAGCCACGAATATGAAGAGTGTCATAGAATTGGAGCAGCAATTCTTCGTTCCAGTGCTCGTTGTTAGTGACGAACTGCAACAAGCCAGACTCTCTGAAGCAATCCAGCGCTTCTTCCAAACAGGGCAGACCAGTTATGGCTTCAGTGTCAAGACGCATATGTGCAAAAATGCGACCTTGATTGTATAAGATGCATGAGTAATAACTGCGCTGCTGATAGCTCCAGAACCGATCAGAAGATATTCTTGCCTTAGAGTAGGGGTTCTTGGCGCTATCAAAGAAGGTGTTGTGTGCTTTGAAGCCATTGATATTGAATGATCCGGGTGCAGATGCAGTGCCTGGAAACCTAGGCAGCCTTGGCATTGGCTTCTGAACCCGAGGCATGCGCTCGATGTGATAGTCAAATTGGGGACCAGCAGCAGGTGGAGGAACAAGAAGAGGCCATTTGACAGTGATAAGCTGGGCATAGTTGTATGCTTGCTTGATAGTATGTGGCCTTGGTGGCGGAACAGGAGCAATGATATCAACAGAGGCGTCAGGCTGCACATCTGTTGTAGGTGCATCATTGGGTTCATTGGCTTCTGGCACAATGTTTGGTGCAGGCTCCACATTGTCTTCAGCCATGACCACCTCATTGGCTTCAGTGGTGTTAGTGGTGGCAGCCTCAGGATTCTCAACCTCCACTTGAGGAGCTGGAGGGTCGGGCACTGACACGTTCACTTCAGGAACAACTTCTTCAGTGATGGGGGGAGTAGGGACACGTTCTTCTGCTTGTTTTTCTTCGGCTGATGCAGCAGGATTGTCTTCAACAACTTTAGCTTTAGACTCGGAGACATTCACAGTAGGAGTGGCTTCTGGGAACACCTAACGTGCAACAGATTGGTGGTGCACTTCTCCTTCTGGAACACTCGAAAGAGGGACTTGGGGCCTTGGTCCTTTGCGAAGCCTGCGTAACGCTGGCGACGCCTGTGGAGATGGAGTTGGCTGGGCCTCAAAGTCATCTTCTTCTTCTTGCACTGGTGGGGTGACGTGTTGTTGGGGAGTACTCGGGGTGTCTTGTTGTTGTGGGTGATCAGCCCATGATGCATCCTGAGCAAATGGCGTCAGAGGATGACCAATGCTGATGAGTTTGCTGTTCGTGAGAACAGGCGATGATACCAAGTTGTGCTCGATCTAAGGAAGGACTACATCATCTTCAACATTGTCATGGTGACCAATGTCTTCATTAGCTTTGGGGTCAACTGCTGGAATGTCTTCAGCTTCAGGAGCTCTGTGGAAGCAGGCTCATGAACTACCATCCGTCGTTCTTGATGCGAAGAGTCAGGACGAGCAACCGAGATGGGCTCGACAACAAGGGGCTCTGTGGGAGCAGCCCGATCTTTCTTGGTTTTGCGCTTATTCTTGGAGGGAGCGACATCAGAAGCTTCAGGATTTTTCCTCTTTCTGGCTTCAGCCTCGGCAGCCCTTGTCTTCTTCAGTTCTGAAACGGTTGACTTGACCTTTGGCTTCGAGCCGGACATGCTGCTTGGGAAGACAATGCGAGGTTCTTCCTGCCTTGAAGGTGCAGATTTGTCAGTCGATGGCTTCTTCTTCTTTGCAGCCATTCTGGGGTCGATGCTAGGACGCCCAAGAGCCTTGCGCTTCTTAGCTTCATTGTAGGCTTGCACGCATCAGTCAGCCAGACTCTTCATGTGCTCACAAGAACCTTTAGCTTCTTCTCGTTTCTTGAGAAAAGCTTCCTTGAGCTCGTGCAGCATAACCTTGAAGTTTTTGACATCTTGCACGCAGAGCTTTGCCATGTGCTTCTTGAACTGAGCTTTCTCATAGTCGATCTTGTGCTTCAGTTCAACGATGCGCTGAGCTAGAGCTAGCTCAGAAGCAATGGCGCCATTGAAAGAGACGCTGAGGCCAATTGGAAGTTGCAGATCTTCAAAGCTGAGATTGGGGGTTTCAAACCACTCATCAATGAAGTTGTGGATGATTGCCACGTCAAAGAGAGGCAAATAATTGAAGATTTCTGCTTCTTCCTTGCTCTTAATCAGTTGCTCAAGAGCGTCATCTGCAAGATCTTCATCACTGGACAGATCAATGTGTTCGTCTCGTAGAATGGCAGCAGGGGTCAATGCCTGATCAGTATCCTTTTTCATCTCCGTCTTCTTGGAGATACGTGATAGATCTTCAGACTGCACACTGTCTTCAGGAGGTGCAGTAGCCAGTGGCTTCGCATGTGAAGCTTTTGGAGGAGCAGCTGACTTTGAAGCTTTAGCCTTCTTTTGCTTCTGCGGCTTTGGAGTAGGAGTTGGGGCTTCATCAGTGTCGGCATTATCATCAGAATGATCCACTTTGGCACCTTGAACAGAAATGTGAGTGATAAGGCCATCAAGGTTGTAGAAAGGTTCGATGATATTGGGTTCAGCATCACGTGTGCCGTCAGCCCGGGGAGCAGAAGGACCACGCTTGAAGTCTAGTCCCAATGACTTCTTGTTTTCCTTGGCCGATGCCTTTGCGTGCTGGAAGTTGCGCTTGAAGAGATTATCGTCACGACACCAGAGCCAGTGATGATGGGTCGGCATTTTCAGGCTATGGTCCACGGACCATACAGGGATAGAAACCCTGAGCAATAGCTTCAGCTTTGGTCTTGGTGGAAGGCTTCGGAAGAGAATGTCACCCCAAGGACTCTTGATGGCATTCTTCTCAGCATACTCCTGGGTCACAAACTTGTATATAAACCATTGTTCGGCCCAATATCTTCGAATCCATTGGATTCGTGTCTTTCGCTGATTGTAATCCTCTTCTGGCAGATCTCTTGATGTTCCCCCTCGACGCTGTCTGCCACCCTTCCTTGCTAATTTCTATGTAGCCATGAACTTCAAACTGAATAGCTTCAACACGTTCAAAGGCTTCAAAGGCTTCCGCTTGCTGGTCAAACAGGAACTGGCTTCGGGAGAGTTAATGTGATGCTGTAAGAATTCTGCAAACGAATGCAGATTATGAGAACCAAGGGATTCTCCCACGGACATGTACCTGTGACAGCATTAGAGATGCGAGGGAAGGGGAGAGGTCATATGCATTCTCAGAAGATTTTGAAGATAAATCAGTTTGAAGAAATTGACCTCACGGTGCGAAGACATTCACTTATGTGTTTGAAGTTGGTTCCAGATTTGTACGAATCTAGGAATAGGTACAAGTGAGGAATCTAACTCGTTATGAAGCTTAAGTGAATATACTAGGCATTATATGAGATGCAGATAGGATAGATCTAACATTGAGTAGGCATAAACCACTTTTGGTAAATAGGATGAATCTTTTAGGATCAAAAAGATGGTAAAAAGAGAGTTTTATTTACCACACGATGAAATGCTAGATGGGAAGAGTAGGAGACCGAGCAGTTCAATCCACTGTGCCCTAACTTGGTGACGGAGGACACCTACGGCGGCGGCAGAGAGTACGATGACCGTGGCCGGCGTGAGGATGGCGTCGGTGAAGTTGCGGCAGCTAAGTGCTTCGTCGTCGGCGTCATCGAGAGCTAGCGGTGGTGCTAGGGTTTTGACGAGGTGGAGAGGTGGAAGAAGGTTTTCTTGACCGCATGGGACATGTATTTATAAGGAAGTATGCGGCATAGCGTAATTACGCAGGTGCCCCTGGCGGTTCACATCTGAGGGACACATGGCAAGCATGCAACATACTCGGAGCTGTCCCACGTTTCCATGCCCGCCCGAACTGTCGGAGGGTCGTTCCGGCTTCTCCGGATTTCAGACAATAAGGATAGAGCATTTAAAACAGACTTAATGTTTGTCTCTGTATCTTCTACTTACAAGGACGCAGAGAAGACATTCGACAGTTTCAATAGAATGCATATGATTTGGACAGATAGAGTTTGAGATAGAAAGCATAGAGAGATTAGGGTCTGATCACATTCACTTAGTTCAAAAGATTCAACAAGGAAGACGTAGCTATAAGTGAATGCTGTAGAGGACAGAACACTAATATGTATATATCAGAAGACAATCAAATCAACATAGTGAAGATAATCATGAAGACAAGTTGAAATTGAAGACAAACCAAATGTGAAGACATAGCAAATGTAACGCCATGAGTAAAACACTTCAAACAGAAGAAGCGTTACCCACCGTATAGGAAGTATTAGACCCAGACACGGCGCACAATTATCGTGGCGCTCCGAAGTCAAATTCCACGTTAATGTATTCACACTCAGAATGTAAGTCTTCATTAATTGAAGATATACTTTACTTCGTGTGTTGCACATCTATGTCATCAACATGCTTAAGTGTTAGGATGTGTGCCTGATCACAGCAAATTTGAGGATCCCAAGATATTTAGCTCACACCGTAACTTGCAAAACCTCTTCTCATCCAAGGGCTTGGTGAAGATATCTGCCAATTGCTCTTCAGTGTTGACGTGTATGATATCAATATCTTCCTTCATAACATGATCTCTGAGAAAGTGATGACGAATTTCAATGTGCTTTGTCTTCGAGTGCTGAACTGGGTTGTTGGCAATCTTGATGGCACTTTTGTTGTCGCAGTAGAGTGGCACTTGCTTCAGATGAATGCCATAGTCTTTGAGTGTTTGCTTCATCCATAGAAGCTAAGCGCAGCAAGATCCAGCAGCAATGTATTCAGATTCAGCAGTGGAGAGAGATACACAGTTCTGCTTCTTTGAAGACCAACATACAAGTGATCGTCCCAAAAAATGACATGTGCCTGATGTAGACTTGCGATCCACCTTGTCACCAGCATAATCAGCATCCGAGAATCCAACTAGATCAAACTCTGAGCCCTTTGGATACCATAATCCTAGTGTAGGGGTGTGAGCCAAATATCTGAGAATTCCCTTCACAGCTAAGTGATGTGATTCCTTTGGTGCCGCTTGGAACCGGGCACACATGCAAAAACTAAGCATGATATCTGGCCTAGATGCACATAAATAAAGCAAGGAACCAATCATGGAGCGGTATACCTTTTGATCGAACTCTTTACCATTGTCGTCGGGACCCAGATGATGTTTGGCTGGCATTGGCGTCGTGAAGCCTTTGCAATCTTGCATCCCAAATTTCTTCAGGAAATCTTTGAGGTATTTCTCTTGAGATATAAAGATGTCGTTGCGCTGCTGACATATTTGAAGACCAAGGAAGAACTTCAGCTCACCCATCATGGACATCTGATATTGCTCTTGCATCATATATCCAAACTCTTCATTGTATTTCTGATTGGTGCAGCCGAAGATAATGTCATCCACATATATTTGGCACACAAACAGTTCACCATCATATGTCTTCGTGAAGAGAGTGGGGTCGAGGGAACCAGGTTTGAAGCCTTTGCTCTTTAGGAAGTCTTTGAGTGTGACATACCAAGCCCGAGGGGCTTGTTTGAGGCCATACAGTGCCTTGTTGAGCTTGTACACCATGTCAGGATGTTCCGGATCTTCAAAGCCAAGCGGTTGTGCAACATACACTTCTTCTTCAATCTTTCCATTGAGAAAAGCGCTCTTCACATCCATTTGATACAGAAGAATGTTATGATGATTTGCATAGGCCAGCAGTATGCGTATGGCTTCAAGCCTAGCCAAATGAGCAAATGTTTCATCGAAGTCAATCCCTTCAACTTGAGTGTATCCTTGAGAAAAGAGACGAGCTTTGTTTCTGACAACTTGACCATGCTCATCTTGCTTGTTGCGATATATCCATTTAGTGCCTATTATATTGTGCTTACGAGGATCAGGACGCTTAACCAGTTCCCATACATTATTCAGCTCAAACTGTTGAAGCTCTTCTTGCATAGCTTGAATCCAATCAGGTTCCATGAAGGCTTCATCAACTTTCTTGGGTTCAGATATTGAGACGAATGCGAAGTGCCCACAGAAATTTGCTAGCTGTGTTGCCCTTGAACGAGTGAGTGGACCTGGGACAAGGCAAAGTTGTCAGATTCCATTAGAACAAGGCAACGATATTTTCCAAATATCACAATCATGTTTAAATCACAAAGCATTGAGACAGACATTAAGTTGAAACCAAGGGATTCAACAAGCATGACTTTATCCATGTGTTGATCCCTTGAGATTGCAACTCTACCTAGACCCAATACCTTGCTTTTACCAGTGTCAGCAAATGTGATGTGACTTTTTTCAGATGGACGTAAGGTTGAGTCTATAAGAAGACTTCGCTTGCCAGTCATGTGATTAGTACACCCACTATCAATAATCTATTCTAAAGCAGCTGGCGTCGTACCCTACAGTGCAGTTAGGGGGATAGGCTTCACGAAGAGAATTGTGAAGCATAAACATTTGACGAGCAAGTGGATTATGAAATCTTAGATCAAGGTTAGGACTGATAGGGCAAGTAGCAAGCGACTCAGGAACAAAATACATAATAAGACCATTTGGGCATTTGATCTTGCGCCCTACAAGATGTTTAAGGTCCCCAGCAATAGCTTCAGATGATTTTGGTTTTCGGCTGGAGACCTTTCCCTGCAAAAGAGAGTTAAGCTTTCTTAGCCACCCACATATTCAAGAGTGGCTTCGAAGCAATGAGTCTAAGTGCAACATCTGAGAACTTTGGCTTTGGAGCCCTAGCAAAAAGTCTTGCAAGTGGACAATAGTACTCATAAGAATAAGAAGAGTAGTTCTTGGTCTTATGAACATGGCGGTTGGATGAAACACGCTCATATTCATAGGCCTGAGTAAGGTTTCCCTGCAAAACATTTGCGTTAGTGCGACTCAGGTGAGTCCTATGTCTGTATGAAGCCTTTGGACCGTATGAAGCCTGTGGTCTGGGGTTTGTCTTCTTCATGTGTGGTGTCATGACGACATTCAGAGGAAGATTCTCCAAACATCTTTTCGGCACTCAGACTTTCTTCATAGGCGGCCCATTCCTGCAGTTAGTACCAATATACGTGGCAAACACTTCACCATTCTGATTCTTAAACAGTTTATAGTTTGCATCAAAGGATTCATCAATAACAATGGGATTAGCACAAGTGAAGCCAGATAGGGTGGATGGATCCGTTGAAGGTTCCTTTGCAGCAACCCATGTGGTTTTGGGGTACTGCTCAGGTTTCTAGTAAGAGCCATCATCATTCATTTTCCTTTCGAATCCGACACCCTTTTTCCTAGGGTTTTGGTTCAGGGTCTGCCTTTTGAGGACATCACATACTGTCTGATGCCCTTTGAGACTTTTGAACATCCCTGTTTCAAGCAATGTCTTCAACCTAGCATTCTCATCAGCAATAGCAGTGGCATCCTCAGCAGAGGGGTTAGTTACCACATCAGCAGTTGAAGATATTGCAACAGTAGCAGCAGTAGAACATTCAGCAACAGAAGTAGCGTTATCACGCTCAATGCATTTAAGACATGGTGGTTCAAATCCTTCCTGAGCGGAACTGATCTGTTTGGCGCGAAGTGACTCGTTTTCCTTTTCAAGATCTTCATGAGCCGCTCTAAATTTCTCCAGATCTTGCTTCCTTTGAAGATAATCACAGGAAAGCTTTTCATGAGTTGTTGAGAGCGTTTCATGATGACTTTCAAGCTCCTCATATTTAACATGAAGATTTTTTATGTCTTCAATTAAGGACTAAGATCGAGTCATTTCAGCGTCTAACAGGTCATTGCTTTTGTCTAATAGTTTTTGAATATGTTCCAAAGCTTTCTGTTGTTCAGTTGCAATTTTAGCAAGTTTTTTGTAGCTGGGTTTGGAACCACAATCAGAGTCATCTTCACTTGATGTTTGATAGTGAGTGGCGCGTGAGTTTACCTTGGCACCGCGTGCCATGAAGCAGTAGGTGGGAGTGGAGTTGTTCTTGTCATTAGCATCAGCGTTGGTGACAGAGTCATTGTCTTCAGTGTTGAAGATGGACTTGGCAACGTAGGCTGTATCCAGACTTGCAACGCCAGAATCGGACTCCTCCTCAGACTCCACCTCTGCCTCCTCAGAAGCAGACTCCTCCTCTGAATCCATTTCCTTGCCGACAAACACGCGGGCCTTGCCAGATGAGCTCTTCTTGTGTGATGAAGACTTTGAGGAAGACTTGGAAGAAGACTTTGAGTATTTCTTCTTCTTCTTGTCGTCAGAATCATACTCCTTGCTCTTCTTCTTCTTCTTGTTCTCATTGTCCCACTGCGGACACTCAGAGATGTAGTGACCAGGTTTCTTGCACTTGTGGCATGTTCTCTTCTTGTAGTCGTGAGCAGAAGCTTCCTCATTTCTTGAGCTGGATCATGAAGACTTTGTGAAGTCTTTCTTCTTGGTGAATCTCTGGAACTTCTTCACAAGCATAGCAAGCTCCCTTCCAATGTCTTCAGGATTCTTCATCAGATGAGGAAACAGCTTTTGCCTTCAAGGCGCGAGTTTGCCCATAGTTGGGACCGTAGATGTCTCTTTTCTCAGAAAGCTGAAACTCATATGTGTTGAGCCTTTCAAGTATGTCAGACGAATCGAGTGTCTTGAAGTCAGGACTTTCTTGAATCATCAGGGCTAGGGTGTCAAACGAGGTTTCAAGTGATCTCAGAAGTGTCTTGATGATTTCATGCTTGGTGATCTCAGTAGCGCCGAGAGCTCGAAGCTCATTTGTGATGTCAGTGAGGCGGTCAAACGTGAGCTGGACATTCTCATTGTCGTTTCTCTTGAAGCGGTTGAAGAGGTTGCGAAGGACACTGATTCTTTGATCTCTCTGGGTTGAGACGCCTTCGTTGACCCTAGAGAGCCAGTCCCAGACTTGCTTGGATGTTTCCAAAGCACTCACACGGCCATACTGTCCTTTGGTCAGATGACCACACATGATGTTCTTGGCAGTGGAATCCAGTTGAACGAACTTCTTGACATCAGCAGCGGTGACACCTTCACCAGCCTTGGGAACACCATTCTTGACGACATACCAAAGGTCGACATCAATGGCTTCAAGATGCATGCGCATCTTATTCTTCCAGTAGGGATATTCAGTTCCATCAAAGACGGGGCACGCAGCAGAGACTTTAATTATCCCTGTAGTCGACATAGCTAAAACTCCAGGTGGTTAAACCGAATCACACAGAACAAGGGAGTTTCGAAGACAAACGATAGAAATAAACCTATTACCATGCAGCGGAAGGTAGACTACACTAAGCAAGCCATAGTCAAGTATTCAATGAAGTGAAAGCACAATGACTAATAGCAGCTAGGCAGTATAGATCAGGTAGAAAGATAGTGTCAAGACAATCAGAACAATCAGTTACTCAGTGAAGACAAAAGATAATGCAGTCATACAATGACTTCACCAGGGTCAACAGTAAGTAAAGGAATGGGAAGGACGAAAACAGTGACTCGTTGAAGACAATGATTTGTTGGACCAGTTCTAGTTGCTGTGACAACTGTACGTCTGGTTAGGGAGGCTGAGATTCAACTCAGAAGACCACATCTTCACCTTATTCCCCTTGAGCTAAGGACACCCAGTCCTCGCCCAATCACTCTGGTAAGTCTTCAAGGTAGACTCCCAAACCTTCACAGACTTTGTTCACCGGCGATCCACAATGACTCTTGGATGCTCATAACGCGACGCCTAACCGGCTGGAGGATTCACAGTCCTCAAGTGTAATAAGTCTTCAGATCACACAAACAGGAAGACTCCAGTGATGCCTAACACTCTTTGGCTCTGGGTGGTTAGGGCTTTATCCTCGCAAGGAATTCTCTCTCAAAGGCTTCGAGGTGGGTTGCTCTCAAAAGACAAAAGCCGTACACTAACTCTGAGCAGCTAACCGTTTATGGTTGTAGGGGGTGGGCTATTTATAGCCACTAGGCAACCCAACCAGATTTGTCCGAAATGACCCTGGGTCACTAAGGAACTGACATGTGTTCCAATGGTCAGATTTCAAACACACGCAGCAACTTTAATTGGGCTACAAGCAAAGCTGACTCATCCAGCTTTGGATAAGATTTGCTCTCATTGTCTTCGCTCGAAGACATAGGATTTTGGTTGAGCATCACTTCAATCACTCTGACTTTGTTCACTTGGACCCCACTTAACAGTACAATGGTTCTTATGACTCAACAAAGAAGAAAAGGAGACAACGAAACAACTAAGTCTTCGCGCCCCATAGTCTTCATGCAATGTCTTCTCTTGTCATAGTCTTCAATGTAAATATCTTCACATACCACCATTGTCTTCAATGTCTTCATACATTTTTAGGGGTCATCTCCGGTAGATAAACCGAATCAATGAGGGACTACTACCTGCGTTATCCTGTAATTCTCACAAACATATTAGTCCCTCAACCAAGTTTGTCGTCAATACTCCAAAACCAACTAGGGATGGCACTAGATGCACTTACAGCGGCCCGTGCTGAAACTGGCCCCTAATGAACAGTGTATTACTATACACCCATTAACGGCCCGTGGTGAAACTGGCCCGTAATGAACAGTGTATCACTTTATACCCATTAACGGCCCGTTATTCCGTTGGGCCGTTTCCAGCCCAAGTTAACTTTCGGCCTTCTGAGGGCCCATTTATTCTTGGGCTCATTTGCAGCATTCGGTTACTAACGGCCCGTTACTGTCATTTTCTGTTTGTGGGCCAAATTCAGCCCGTCGTTATGGTCGGCCTGTTTGCGGACCGTTAGTCTGTTGGGCCATTTTCATAGCATCACCAAATACGGCCTATTAACGGCCCGTTATGGTCAGCCCATAAAACGTACGATTTTCATTAAAGGCCCATCTACGGCCCATTAAAGGCCCATACAAGACTCATAAAATGAGCCGGAAGCCCATGGATCCTACGAGACGTACAAGGCCCATGGAACCTACAAGACGTAGAAGGCCCATGGATCCTACGAGACGTAGAAGGCCCATGGATCCTACAAGACGTAGAAGGCCCATGGATCCTATGAGACGTAGAAGGCCCATGGATCCGACGGCCCGTGAAGGGCCATGGTCGGGCGAATTGGCCCCCGTTTGAACGATATAGCATATTCAAAGAATTATCCTACTCAATACTATCACCTCTAAAAAGCCTACACTATTACAACAAAGAGATCAAGGCATAGAAAGGTAGAATAATCCTACACTATACAATAAAGAAATTACAGCCAATTATACCCACTCGGCATTATGGTTCAGCACAGGTGATAATAAAGCATACACAAACATCAAATTACATACACTGGGCAAATACAGCTCATACATCATGGACGCGCATCAACTTAACTCCAATTGAACTATAATCTTTTCATAAAATAGGATTGGCCAGATTCAGATAGCACAAATTTCAGTCTACAACGTCTCCAATTCCTTCATGGTTACCCCAGTGTCTTGTTTCATTTTTTGACTCCTGCATCTAATACCTGCATGTCCAGTCTCAACTTGTTGATTATACGTTGACAATCATGTGCACGTTGTCTTGCCACCTCTAGTTGATGCTCGAGAACATCGGCACATTCCAATTCCAATCCATAATCATTCGGTAACGGCCATGCCGCACTGCTCGCAGATCTTTGTGTTGATGTCACTTCATCCTGAAATGTTTCTATAAGTACACATGACTAGGGCAAAAATATAGTTACAACAGTGAAGCGAACAAGACACTATTTTGTACTACATGGCAAAACAGGACTAACAATAATGTTACACGTCACTTTCAAAAAAATGTTACACGTCATGAAGCATAAGCAGGTGATATTTTAAAAATTATAAAAAAGATAGTCTGTGCAACCTGCATACAGAAATCCCTCTTAGCTCACCAGAGGAGCATGATGTTGGGGCCCAATCGAAAACACAGACAAGTTACAAATTTAGACAACACGTTGCGTATAAGTAAGCAAGTAGTTGGCCATTCTGTGCCTCAATTAAAGTCTTAGGGAGCATAATGAACAGCAGAGGGTTTCATACAAACATACTACAACAGGCAAAACTATGCAATCATTAGCGTAGTATAAACTATATTGTGAGCCTCATGCAATAATAGTTGGTTAATAGACTTCAAAGCTTCAGGCACACTTCGGCAGAGTAATTAAATGGTAAGGCCTTTAATTATGTCAACTAATAGTGATACAAGTACATAACATCAGGCATGATTATTTGGGCATCGCATTAACTAAGGACAAATAAAGCAATTGAAAAGAGAAAATTAACTATGCCTGAAACAAACAAGGAACTGAACTGTTGAGTTGCATACAGTGACTTACCTTAGCAGGTTGAAGAGGCTCAGTGCAGCTCCTACTTCTCTTTCAAGGCTCCTTCCTAACATATTGTACTTGGAAATCCTCAATCTTATCTTCATTGCACCCCCTCTGCAAGGTGACACAAACTAGTTACTCGTCTCCTTGGAAGATAAATATGCATACTTTCCAGTCTGTGAACACAAAAGAATGAGATTATAACAAAACAACACCACATAATGAAACATGCCGCATCTCTTGCACTTGCACACAATGAAATGAGCATTTACTATGTCTGCATTATGTAAAAACTAGGCATACCTTCGAACTGGATCTCCAGGTACTCTTAGAGAGCCTACTGTAGTATACAACCAAACCTTTATGTCACCTATGAGTTAGACAAGGCCCCACTACAGCAGACCTTAGTGTTTAAATCATTGACAAGCTCTGTTAGAGTGTTATGTCAAGAACAGCAAGTAATCAAAGCAAACAGTCCTAGTATGGCTGGCTGATGCAAACAAGCAATTGAACAGATGTGTGAGAAAATCTTACATATCAAGAAAAGAAGCAAAGGAGGAGGCTTAAAGACCATCACTTGACTGACCAGATTTAAGGGGCATTTAAACATCATGTGCAACGTATGAACTAACATAAACATTGCATATTTCCAGATTCTACAATGGAATGCACATGTATTAGGTTATGCCATGTATGATGATGCCTAAATGTACAGATAGCAGGCAGGAGTGATTCATCATTGCACGCACAATTGAATTGCAGGTTAAGGGCCAGTTCGATTCCGCCTTTTTAGGGCATATTGTCAAAATAAGCCATAAAAGATGTAAAGAAGTCATTTTTGAGTTATGGGCTTGGGCTTAACTAATTTCGCTTTGGAGGGGGGTGTTTCGGATAGAACCTCACTAAAAATTGAAGGGAAGGGTAATAGTGAAATGACTCTGTTGTCTGCCTATATTACACTCAAAATGCAACTACTGACGCCCGTGTCACACCTGACCCTCAAGTAAAAACAAACACGCAAGCATTCATTGCCCTGCCCACTTGCATCTCCTCTCCCCTTTCCACTATACGATGAATTGCTATGAGCTGCTTCTGCTGCTGCTATATGATGCATTGCTATGAGCTGCTCCTGCTGCTGCTATATGATGAATTGCTATGAGCTGCTGCTGGTATATGATGAATTGCAGACTGCTGCTGCTGTATGATGAGTTGCTATGAGCTGCTGCTGCTATATGATGCTTTCAGGTGGTGCTGCTATACAATAATAACCAGTCACTTGGACCATCGAATTTCAATAAATAATTGATCTTCATTTAAATGTGGGTCATGTGTTCTTCGTTTAAATTAGGCAATGGGGTCTCTATGGAAAACATTGACCAAAGTAGATTGTGCCAAGTAGATGGTATCTTTGTATTTGCATTTTGAGCAAATAGTGATGGTCTGTTTTCCTATCATATTAATTACTGCAGTGGGTTCAATTTGTGATGTTTGCAAGTCAAATTAATTTCCATATGGGCAGCAAAATGAAAAAAATATAATGCAATCTAGACTTTCCACTGATCATACCAAAGATAAGCTGAAAACGCAATGAAAATAACTAGTTGGCATATTACATGGAGCTTATATTCACATGTGCTTATTTTCTCAGGATAACTCGTAATAACTGTCCCTAAGAAACTTGGCTAATAGAACTGGCATACAAATAACATGTCACGATGATTGCAATGGAGGAGTGACGTACCATGGCACACTGTATAGGCTCACCGTTGCCTCTCCTTTTTTTGCGATGTTCCATGAAATTGCCACATACATCTTGTACTTTTTCATTGTGTAACCCTATCTGCAAGTTGACACGGCTAATTTTAGACATCTCTACATTATACTACATTGCATATCCCTTGCGCATATTTAAACCACCAATTAACGATTGTGTGCGTACCATAAACTAGCCATGACTCTGTATGCTGGACTAGCAGGCACTCTAAGGGAGCCGAATGTAGTGCAATGGAATTCCTACATGCCACCTACAATTTTGTGTAATGTACTGCCCCTGTTCCTAAATATATGTCTTTGTAGAAATTCCAGTATGGACCACATACAGATGTATATAGATGCATTTTCGAGTGTAGATTCACTCATTTTGCTCTGTATGTAGCCAATAGTGGAATCTATAGAAAGACTTATATTTAGGAACGGAGGTACGAGGTAGTATCATGTATGACATCTAGATATCTAATTTAGCAGCCAGTAGTAGAAATCATTGTCTCCACAAAGGGATTACTGGTCAAAAATCCTAGCAAAGCACGCTGGCAGGCACAAAACAATACAAGAGAGAGAGACGCGCTTACAAGATCATAGCAATGCCTCAGTCTAGGATCTTGGTTGGCCAAGCTGTTAGATCCAGAAGAAACATCGTCCTTGTTGTTTTTTCCAGCTGCATAACAGGTAACAACGACCGATTAGTATATTTTAAGTACATCGGGCAGGTGATGCTGCACGGGTTTAAAGGTGACAAGTACCTAGGTCGTGGCGGGTGCTTGGCATCTCTCTAGACTATGGGAATCAAGTTAGAAACGTCGAGGGTGATGACACTACGCTGGCTGTCGGGGTCCGGTAAGGAGATCTAGAACTGTCGAGTAGGGTGTTTGTGGAGCGGCTCCGGTAGGGTGGACTACGGTGTGGGCGAAGCGGATCTATGGCCGTGGGCGAGGGCATAGGTGAAGCTGCTCCGGTGGTTGGGTTAAGGATGGTGTCAACGATGCGGATCTGTGGCCATGGATGGGGCATCAGAAGCTGCTCCGGTGGTTGGGTTAAGGGTGGTGTCGACGATGCGGATCTGCGGCCGTGGATGGGGAGTCAGAAGCTACTCCGGTAGGTTGGATGAGGGTGCGAGGAAGCAGATCTGAGGCCGTGGACTTGTGAGTTGGCAAAGCGGCACCGGTAGGGTTGAGAATGATATAGGCGAAACTACTCCGGTAGGGTTGAGGAAGGTGTCGGCGAAGCGGCTCCGGTAGGGTTGAGGAAGGTGTCGGCGAAGAGGATCAGAGGTCGTCGACGGGGGCGTCGGTGGGGCAGCTCCGGGGGTTGTGGACGAAGCGTCTCCGGTGGGGAGTATGAATGAGCCACTGCGGATGCGCGGGCGGTTGACGAGAGTACCAGTGAAGCAGATCCGGCACCATGGACAAGGCCGGCACTGAATGGGCTGTGGTACAGTGGTGGATGAGTAGTCTACTTGTTTCTAGGGGAGGTGGGAGGGGTAGATGCGGTCGCAGAAGCAGATCCGGCGAGGTGGACGCCGCTGGCAGTGAATGGGCTATGGTACGCCGGTGGATGAGCAGTCTAGAGTTTCGAGAGGGGAGGGGAGAAAGGGCGATGAAGTACGGACGGCGTGATGTAAGATGCTCTGGTGATGTGGAGTTAGTCGTTTTTGCGGGAGGGGAGAGGAAATGGGGGTGCCGTGTAGTGGGGGAACCGGAAGTTACCAAAGCAGCCCCGTCCTATCATGTAGATGAGGGCGGTATTGTAACTGTTGGTCTCCGTGCACCAAGGACAAAAGGGGGATTTCGCATACTAAAGACTAAGGTGGTGGAAATTTTAGAAGGAGGCGGGAGATTTTGCCGCCCGCGGGATCGTTCGTATCCAATTTCAACTAATTTTGGACCGTGCTAGCGGGAAGGTCATGCTAGACTGTGTACACGGGGCACGCGTCAGCAGTTAATAACTGGTGTGAAGTCCACCCCAAAAAAAAGACAATAACTCGGGATGATGCGCCGATAACTTGGACGTTCACACGGGCGCGGCCAATCGTACGGGTGTAGTGGCGCGTTCACAAAAAAGGGATCAAACGCTCAGCCTATGTATTTCTCGTGTAAATAGATAATTTAGTGCCATTGGTTATTTACTTTAAACATAATGCACTGACATGTTAGTGTAGAGGCGCACAAAAAGAAATGGATATTGTAGTCAGCTACTCCCTCCGTCCGGAAATACTTGTCCTCGAATTGGATAAAATGGATGCATCTATAACTAAAATAAGTCTAGATACAACCATTTTGAGGACAAGTATTTCCGGACGGATGGAGTACTTAAAAGTGTTACCTCATATGATTACATAGCCTCCATTTCATAAATTGCGTACCCGTTGAATTCATATATGAATATTACATATATTACTTCAAAATACAAACTTAAATCATCCAAGACTAATGAATTTGAATGCAAGAGTAACAATGGTGCATGTTCATGATAGCTACATTGGTTGTTTGAAGAAACATCACTGTAACTTTGGCATGCACAACTAAAAAGGCTTATTTAAATAGAAAAAATGTGATATGCGAGTGTCCAATCTTTATAGCGTTGAATCGATATTGTACCTTTGGCCATGATATGAAGTAGATATTGACTTATGTCCAAGCGATGCAAGTCCACGATCGCTAGATAGTGATACATGAATGAATTGTGTAATATCTCTCACACGCATACATATCTCATTTCCCTGTGGGCATCGGAATCATACACGCGCACTTCGTGTATTTCTCTCCCTCCGTCAGGGTTAAATTCGTCTTTCTACCCCGTCCTACAAGTCTCTCACATAGAAACACACACACGCTCTCTATGTCTAACAAGCCCACCCCTTTAATTCCGCCCACCCACAGCCACTAATGTCTCTCACACATATGCTATCTACCTATCCCTTAATATAGCTAGATATGTGTCACACAAACTTCTTCTCCCTACTAGCAAGATGCCCATGCGTTGCACGGAACATCAAGATGCATTTGTATGAGAAGTTTAACTTGTGGGAGAAAAGGATGAACGAGGGAATGCCTTATTTGCAAATGCGGAGAGGGGTGTGGGTATCTTTTTGCAAAATTGCCATAGTTTCCTTCCTGTCCGTCGGATATAAACTGGATGGCCTATATTGCAGGATGGCAGGAACACCATCATCACCAACTCTATTTTTTATAAGAGTAGAGATATGTTAGTGTCGGGGGTTTGGTGCGACATATGCCAACGGATGGCTTATGATGGTGGGGGCGAGTAGAACGTCGCCGGTGCCTGGAAACGGGATGAGGCGAAGACATGCACGCCGGCGAATCTTACCCAGCTTCGGGGCTCTCCGGGGAGATAACACCCCTACTGCTGCTCTGCGGGGTCTCCGCATGATCACTATGGTCAAGTGTTTACACGGTTGCTCCTTGAGCTGTGTCTGGTGGTAGGAGAGGGCAAGGCTAGCTCTCTCCTTCTATCTGGTATGGTATAGAACTACTGGGATCCAACCCTTTGCATGGGTGCCCTGGGGGGTTTATATAGGCCTACCCCCCAGGGGTACAATGGTAATTCGACTGGGCGCGGGCCCAGCCGTCAGTGCCTCCGACCTCCGACTTCTCCGCCGACTGCTTGGGCCTGCCGACTGGTGGGCCCCGCCGACTGGTCTGGTACGGAGCCGACAGGCCGCGTCCGCCGCGGGCGGGTCTTGCCAGCTGCTGATTACTGTAGCCGTGCTCCTGATGACGGAAGCTTGGTCATGGGGTCCTGGCAACAGCCCCGCCGCCTGGCGGGCGATCACTGTGGCCACTCCCCATCTCTTCTTGATTAATGGCGTGTGGGCCCCGGGGGAGGGCTCGGCCGACTCCCCCGGGCCGACTCCCGACGGGTCCGACTGGCGGTTCTCCCGCCGTCTCCCGAGGTCTCGCTGACTGGTGGGCCCCGTTGCCTCCAGGCCGTACAGACAAGCCATCATGGGCATAGGACCTGGTACAGTGGTGCTGATGTCAGGGCCGGCCGGGCAATAGTGCCACGCCGTAGGAGATCTTCCCAAGTACGGCGTGTTGTAGCCATGCCTTCCCTTGGTAAGGGGCGGGGAGGGGGCTTCATTGTAGCCACGCCCCTGCCCCGTCCCCTTCGATGAGGTCACGGTTTGTTGGAGTCGCCGGCCGACTCCCCAAAGCCGGCTTCTCTGGAAGTCACCCCTGGGACTCGGCCGTGAGCGGGCAGTCGGCCGCCTTGCCGTAGACTCCCCAGGAGGCGGCTCTTCGCCCTATGGTCTTGAGGGGTGCAGCCTGCCCCGATGTCTTGAAAGGTTATGGGCCTTGAGTTGGCCTACCCGTGGCCCATTACTCCGACAGTAGTCCCCGAAGCTGGTGAGGCGCCACGGACGATCGGCCGAGAAGCCTCAGCAGTTTCTCTTTCCGGGTGCTCAACACATGGTCTTGATTGACTTCTGCCGGGCTGACTAGAAGGAGTCGGACTCGCCCAACTCGGACTCACTCAATTCTGACTTTCTCAGTAGTTCGAGCATCGCGGCGGGATTTCAAGTGGCGTGCTAGCTAAGCTTCCAGGCCGCCGCCCGTTCTTGGCCTGTCACGCAAGGGCACGTGGCCAGGCCGTCCTGCTAGCCCACGCGCGCGACGGGACAGGCCCGTAGGCAGGGCCCTCCACTATCGCGCCTCGGCGCACGAGCGGATCCGCTGCGGCCCCGATGGACGGTTGGGATTCCCGTGAAGTTACTGCGCGTAGTAACTTTACATGGATCGTGGGGGTCGTGGGATTGCGGGCGCAGTAAATCCCCACGTCCGCCCCCTCGGCTTCGCAGCCCACGGGGCTATAAGTAGGGGGAAGAGGGGGGCACGCGCGCCCCTCCTTCCCACTACCCCTTGCTTTCTTCCTCCTCGCAGCTCCTCGCTCTCCTGCTTCCTCTTCTCTTCTTCGCTCCGCCGCACGCCCAGGCTCCGGCAAACGCTGCGGTGACAACTCGCGATGAGTTCTTCCTCCGCTGCCGCGCCTCCCCCAGTGCGCTACGGCACCTGGGACGGCTCCGAAGTCCATGAAGACCATATCGAGTTCCTCCGCCGGACTCATCGGCTTCCCGGCGAAGATTGCGTGTAGGTGCGTCTTGCGCCGACGGGGGATATTTCCCCCGCCCCGCAGGAGGGCGAGTGGGTCATCTTCCGCTCGCACTGCCTGCGTGGGCTGGGGCTGCCGGCGAGCAGCTTTTTCCGGTCGTTCATAGAGTTCTATGGCGTCCAGCCGCACCACCTCACCCCCAACACAGTGGTGCTGCTGTCCGCCTTCGTGGCTCTGGGCGAAGGCTTCCTCGGAGTCCTCCCCACCCTCGAGCTCTGGGGGGTGTTCTTCTTCTCCAAGCTCGGCACCCAGGCCGCGGGTGTGCCGGCTCAGTGCGGCGCCTTCATCGCCGTGCGAAGGATAGGAGCTGACAACCACTTCCCCTCCATCTCGCTGTTGAAGTCGGTGAAGATGTGGCAGAAGTCCTACTTCTACGTCAGGAACGTCGCCACGAGGGGCGACTGGGTCAATCTGCCGGCTTTCGAAGCCGGCCCGCCGGCTGGCAGACTGCCCAACTGGTCGTATCAGGCCAGGTCGCTGACGCCTGCGGGAGCCGGCGCCATCACGCGACTCCGAGTGCTGACACAGTCGGAGGGTCTGACTGGTCCGGACCTGTTGGCCGCCTTCGTCTCGCGCCGAGTTCTCCCACTCCAAGGCCGCCCTCACATGATATGCCAGATGAGCGGGGGCCGCGACCCGAGTCGGATGTGCACCAAGGACATGCCTCACGAAGAGGTGGCCCTTATGGTGAACTACCTCTTGGACAGCAGGCTCCCGGAGGACTGGCGATTCGGCAAGGAGCCATACTCCCGCGCCAACCCCCCGCCCATGGTGAGTCGCCTTTCTTTTCTTTCTTTGGATTGTCTTCTTCTTGCCGATTTTTGTTCTGATCAGTCGGCTTTGGTTAGAATCCCCTTCTTCACCCACCAGCCGGCACCTCGGGGCTGGCCCGTGAGTTCGTCGCCGACCAGGCGGAGAGCGACGTCGATGACCCCGATCTGGGGGCGGCGGCTCTGGAAGACGGCGCCGAGGGAGGAGGAGGAACGACAGGCGACTTCAGGCCCTCGGCTACCTTCGCCGACTGGCCTGAAGACGACGCTGAGGGAGGAGTCGCCCCTCGCCATCGGCCAGGAGCCAGCCGGCCGGGCGCGGGCTCTTTTGCTGCGTCGGGCGCTCCAGGCGGCGGGAAGAAGCGCCGGGCTGTGCCGACTTTGTTCGGCAGCCGGCCGAAGAAGCCCAAGGGCTCGGCTGCAGCGACCCGGCGGGACGAGGCAGCCGCGAAGGCCATCCACTTCCGTAAGGAAGTGAAGAAGCCGCCGTTGGTCTCTGCGTAAGTATTTTGTCTTCAAAGTTTATTCTTTCTTCGTGTTTTGTCTGAGTCTCTGCTCGCCCCTCTTTCTTCAGGGCTCTCCTCTCTCTTGAGCGGGTCGCCGCCGCCTCCGTCATGGGGTCAGCGGAGACGCCCGCCACCACTCGGCGGATAGACCCCGCTGCCGACCTCCGGGAGGTGACAGAGCGGAATGCGCAGGAGAAGCGCAACGAAGAAGAAGCCCTCCGCCTGGAGAAGGCGGAGGCCTCCGCTAAGAAAAAACTAGCGGAGGCCGAAGCCGCCGCCGTGGCGAAGCAGCAGGCTGAGGAAGCCGCACGCCGCCAGTCGGCCTTGCTTGTTACCCCGCTGAACTCTGCGCCGCCGCCCTTGGAGTTCACGGGGCAGACTGGAGAAGCCGGCGGGGAGAACCTCGTCGAGGAGAGGGAAGGCGGCGAGCCCTCTACTCCGGGCGCGAACGTTCCGCCGCCGCCTCCGCCGCCGTCTGAAGGTGTGCAAGGTGAGCAGCCAGCGGACCCTCCGATGCCGCCAACCGAAGACGAGGCCATGGCGAGGCTACTCCTCCAGGTCGGCTCGCCAGCACGCCGTCGTCTGGAGAAGGCGACTTCGGCACCCCGCCCCCTGGAAGCCAGCACCGCCAGCTCGGCGGCTCCAGACGCCGAAGCGACAAGCCCCGCACCTGTTGGGTGGGTGCGAGGAGGCGGCACAGGGCCGCTGAACCGGGCGCTCCTGGACGTCCAGGCGAAGCTCCGCGCTGAGGGCGACGCCCTCCAGAGTTGCACCAAGGCGTTCCTAGCGTCGCGGGCAGCCGTCTGGGTATGTTTTTTCTTTGGGCCTTTGTTTTTCTTGTTCCTCTCCATGGGGGCGCGCCAGAGCACCCACTGGGTGTAGTCCCCGAGTTTCGGGCTGGCTGCTGAGCAGGCGGCCCGGAACTCCAATTGATGAACTTTTGGGTACTAACTTTGTCTGAAATGCTTGTTGCAGGATTACCACAACCTTCGCGTCACTGCCTTAAACCATAATGTTGAAGAGTTGGGCAAGCGGACCGCCGACTTGGCGGAGAGCCGGAGTAAGTCCTTCCCTCTTTTTTCTTCTCTGCCGGGGCGCGCTAGCGCACCCGCTGCCTGTAGTCCCCGAGATTCGGGCCGACTGCTGAGCAGTCGGGCCGGATCTCCCCGGCGACCTACTTTATTGACGACTGTTGTCTTTCTTCCTTTCCTTCAGGAGCCAACGCTGCTCTTCAACAGCAGCTGAGCGAAGCCAACTCCGCCCTGCTCGCCAAAGGGGAGGAGTGCAGCAGGCTCGCCACAGAGCGCGATCTGCTGGCCACTCAGTTGGCAGAGCAGAAGGAGCTGCTTGCGAAGTCCAGAGGGAGGCGGAGGAGACGGAAACCGCCCTCTTGGCCGAGTTCGCGAGCGAGCGCTCCTCCTGGTCTGACAAGGAGGCGCTGCTGTCCTCCGGCTTCCACGAGATTGAAGACATCGTTGATGGTGAGTCTCTTTATTTTCTTTCTTCGAGCTGCCGACTTAGATCGTGCCGACTCCTGGTTTTTGACTTGCTTCTTCGTTTCTTCGTGTCTTTTGCAGACTTCTTCCCTGGGCAGTCGCAGGCCGCTATCCAAGCCATCGAGGCCGATCGAAAGTCGGAGGGCGGAGGGCGCGGAGATCGCCGCCGATGCCCCCCGAACTCTTGATGAGCACATCTTGAGCATCGAGGCTCGCCTTCGGCCGGCTCACCGGATGCTTGCGCCGGCTTCAGCGCGTCGGTGCCCACGCGATTTCCGCCCTTTGGCCGGATATGCAGGCTCCGTGCACCCCCAGCCTGACGGCCAACTGGTTGGAGGTCGCGGCTGGTTGCCTCGAGGCCTGGAAGGGCTCTTCGGCCCGGGCTGGAGCGCGCCGGGCCTTGGAGTTCGTCAAGGTGTGGTACCCGGGGCTGGATCTAGACCGGTTGGCCACGCTTCGGTCGGAGGCCCAGCCGGAGCTGGCGGCTGCGGAAGACGCCCTTGTCAAGCATGCTGCGGCGATCGCCGAGTACACCGACACGAGCATCCTCGTCCCCGAGCGGTCTGAAGACGGCGAGGAGGTACCGCTGGAGTGGTTTGGGATGAACCCAGACTACGGCGAAGACTCGGTGGAGGTGATTGGCTCCAGCATCGAGGAGGAGGACGAGGCGGAGGACGAGGGCGAGGCGGAGGCACCAGAAGAGGGAGCAGACGGCCAGCCTCAGCCCGACCGCGCCTCCAGCAATGAGCCGCGTGCGACCGACCCGACTGCTGCCAGAGGTGATCAAGCCGAGACTAGCAGGCCGACCGCCCCGACGCCTGACGCTGGCGCCTCCTCCAACCCCCCGAATCCGTCTGCCGCCTCCTAAGCTGCCGCTGTGTCTTTTGTTTTTTCTGCTTCAGTAGTCTTTTGAAGAACTTGTTAATTCGCACAATTCCACCCGCGGGGTGTATTTTGAACCTCTACTCGACAATTCGGCCAAGGGCCTATGTTATATATATGTATATATATATATCTTTTCTTGCTCATTGTTCGTTTGGCT
Source organism: Triticum urartu (assembly GCF_003073215.2). Classification (NCBI taxonomy): domain Eukaryota; kingdom Viridiplantae; phylum Streptophyta; class Magnoliopsida; order Poales; family Poaceae; genus Triticum; species Triticum urartu. Next base: position 61,084,129 of record NC_053022.1, on the reverse strand, counting down.
GTTTTCCTTTGCCGCTTTCTCTTAGTTGCCTGTCTTGCCAATTGGACAGCCGCTCTGCGGACTGTTGCTAGATCAAGTGCTAGGATACTTTGGGAAAGCAAGTACTTAGCCGATTTCAAGATTGTTTGAGCAAGTTGGATAGAAAACGACAATCCGACTATCTGAGAGTCAGTTTGCGAGAAAGGCTGGAAGCCGTCTTGAGCTATGTTTTACGCTTTGAGTCCTTAGCCATTTTTCGTGCGAGCACCCATTCTACCTTACCTCTGCCCACCGTACAGTCGCTCTGCGAGCTATGGCTTCTGACAGAAGACGGCTTATGTGTTACACACTACTTGTTCGGCTGCAGGAAGGATTTCATAGTGCAAGGCGGCAAGTCCTCGGGCCAACTTGTCGAGCCCGGTGCCAAGCGGCATGACAAAGAGTAACATACTTGTAGGCATAATTTTTATCATATAGACAAAAGAGGGCAGTCCCCGAGCTCGTCTCGGGGGGCCCGAAGTCTTGGTACTTCAATACAAAAGGTAGCGTGGTACATACTGCATCAGCTGTAAAACCTTCGGAGAAGATTTGCATTCCATGGCCGCTCTGTCTCCTTGCCGGAGTCGTCCCTCTTGCGTTCTCGCGGCTTCTGAGCGTCGATCAGGTAGTAGGAATCGTTGCCTAGTACTTTGCTGATGATGAAAGGGCCTTCCCAAGGCGGCAACAGCTTGTGCTGGTTGGCTGTTCGCTGGATCAGCCGGAGCACAAGGTCGCCTTCTTGGAAAGATCTTGGCCTGACCTTCCCGTTGTGGTATCGACGCAGGCTCTGCTGGTAGATGCTGGACCGGCTGAGTGCCAACAGCCGGCCCTCGTCCAGCAAATTGACGTCGTCTTGTCGTGCTTCTTCTGCTTCCTCCTCGGTGTACATGGTGACTCATGGGGAGTCGAACTCTATGTCCGTTGGGATGACAGCTTCGGCACCGTAGACGAGGAAGAAGGGTGTGAAGCCGGTTAACTTGTTTGGAGTTGTGCGCAGACTCCAGAGGACGGCTGGCAGCTCGTCGAGCCAGCAGCCAGCCGAGCGCTCCAGAGGCTCGATCAACCGAGGCTTGATGCCGGACAGGATGAGGCCGTTTGCTCGCTCCACTTGGCCGTTTGACTGCGGATGGGCGACAGACGCTAGGTCCAGTCGGATGCCCTGTGTTGCGCAGAAACGGGCCAAGGCGCCTTTGGCAAAATTTGTGTCGTTGTCGGTGATGATGCTGTGTGGTATGCCGTACCGAATTGTGATATCGGTGATGAAGGTCACGGCAGTCGGACCGTTCAGTTTCTTAATTGGCTTCACTTCCACCCACTTGGTGAACTTGTCCACTGTGACAAGTAGGTGAGTTAGACCACCTCGTGCTGTCTTGAATGGTCCGACCATGTCTAGACCCCAAACTGTGAAAGGCCAAGCAATGGGGATGGTCTTGAGCGCGGAAGCCGGCTGGTGCGGCTTGGAGCTGAACTTCTGGCACCCTTTGCATTTTTGTACCAACTCCTTGGCCTCTTCCAAGGCAGTCGGCCAAAAGAAATCATGCCGAAAAGCTTTGGCGACGAGTGCTCTTGAAGCCGCGTGGTGGCCCCATTCGCCTTGATGGATGTCTTTGAGGATCGCCTGGCCTTGCTCTGGCTCTACGCAGCGCTGGAAGACACCAGTGATGCTGCGCCTGACCAGCTCTCTGTTGATTATGGTATAGGCTACCGCCCGGCGTTGTACTTGCCGAGCTGAGGTCTCATCAGTTGGTAGCTCTTTGTTCACCAGGAATTTGTGGATGGGCTGGGCACACGAGGGTGCTGCTATTTCTTTGACTACCAGAACTGCGACTTGGACGAGGGCGGCTAGGCTGAAGTCAACAGCCGCTTGCTGGGCTGATGAAGTCCCCAGGCCGACTAGCGCGGTCCTTGGGCCGAGTTCTGGAATCTTCGAGTCCGTCACCGCAGTCCCCGGGCCGGGCTCGACTGTGGCAGCTTTGGAGTCGCCCGCCAAAGTCCCCGTTTCGACTGCCGGAGCTCTGGAGTCGGATCCTCCGTCTTCGGGAGGAGCCGGCACAAAAATGGAGTCTGATTCTAGTGAAGGCTTGACAGACGGCTTGAGGAGGCGTTGAAGGGCGACGCCAGATGGTATTGCTTGGCGGGTAGAGCCGATTCGTGCCAAGGCGTCTGCTTGGTCGTTGTCGTTTCTTGGCACATGGAGGAACTCGCACCCTTTGAAATACCCACTGAGTTGCTGCAGGAGGAAATGGTAGCTCGCCATGTTTGCGTCTTTCGCGTCCCAGTCGCCAGATGACTGCTGGACCACTAAGTCCGAGTCACCATAACACAAGATCCGGCGGATGCCAAGTTCTCTGGCAAGCCGGAGCCCGTGAATGAGCGCCTCGTACTCGGCCACGTTGTTGGAGGAGGCAAAATGGATTTGCAGTGCATATTTGAGCTTGTCGCCTTTGGGAGAGGTGAGGACGACACCGGCTCCCAAGCCGGTGCGCATCTTGGAGTCGTCGAAGTGCATCAGCCAATGGGTGGAGTCAGGCACTGGAGGCAGGTACTGGGTCTCGGCCCAGTCGACGAGGAAGTCGGCCAGTGCTTGTGATTTGATAGCGGTGCAGGGCTGGTAGTAGATGGTGTAAGGAGCCAGCTCTATGGCCTACTTGGCCACTCGACCAGAGGCATCTTGGCTACCGATGATCTCGGCAAGTGGAGCCGTGCAGACCATTGTGATTGGATGCTCTTGAAAGTAAGGCTTCAATTTCTTGGCAGCAAAGTGCACGCCATAGCACATCTTCTGGTACTGGGGGTAGTTCTACTTGGAGGTCGACAGTACCTCGCTCAGGTAATATACTGGTCTCTGGACAGGTAGCGCCTTGCCTTCCTCCTTGCGCTCTACTACAATGACTGTGCTAACTACTCGGCTGGTGGCGGCGATGTACAGGAGCATAGGTTCCTTGGGAGTCGGAGCCGCCAGGACGGGTGGAGTAGTCAGCATCTTCTTCAACTGGTGGAAAGCTTCGTCCGCCTTATGGGTCCACTCGAAAAAAGTGGTCTTCTTCATGAGTTGGTATAAGGGGAGAGCTTTCTCGCCCAGCCGACTGATGAATCGGCTGATGGACGCCAAGCAGCCGGTGAACTTTTGCACATCCAGCAGTCGGCTGGGTACCTCCATTCTCTCGATGGCCTTGATTTTTACTGGGTTGCATTCTATGCCGCGTTCAGAGACCAGGAAACCTAGCAGCTGGCCGGCTGGTACTCCGAAGACACACTTCTCGGGGTTGAGCTTGATCTAGAACCGGCGCAGGTTCTCAAAGGTCTCCTTGAGGTCTTCCAGTAGTGTTCCTCGCTTTTCCGTCTTCACCACCATGTCGTCCACGTAAACATGGGCGTTCCTGTCGAGCTGCTTGAGGAGGCACTTCTGCATGCAACGCTGAAAGGTGGCGCGGGGATTCCTTAAGCCGAACGTCATGGTGAGGTAGCAGAATGCTCCAAACGGCGTGATGAAGGCGGTCTTCAATCTGTCAGCCGGATTCAGCTTGATCTGGTGATACCCTGAGTATGCATCCAAGAAGCTCAACAACTCGCATCCGGCTGTGGAGTCTATCACCTGGTCAATTCTTGGTGGAGCAAATGGGTCCTTGGGGCAGGCCTTGTTGAGGCTTGTGTAGTCAATACACATTCGCCATTGCTTGTTCTTCTTTAGCACCAGGACCGGATTTGCCAGCCACTCCGGGAAGAAAACTTCCATAATGAAGCCGGCTGCTAGGAGTCGGGCTATCTCTTCTCCGACAACTCTTCTCTTCTCTTCTGATAAGCGGCGCAGGGGCTGCCTGACCGGCTTTGCATCAGATCGGACGTGTAACTTGTGCTCGGCGAAATCCGTCGGTACACCTGGCATGTCCTTGGGAGACCATGCGAAGATGTCCCGATTCTCACGGAGGAAATCCACGAGCTCGCCTTCCTATTTGCTGTCGAGGTTTGCACCTACGACGGCGTACCTCTCTGGGCGCCCCGGATCCAAGGGTATCTTCTTTGTCTCTTTGGCCGGCTTGAACGAACCTTTGGCTTCCGACTCCTTCGGGTCGGGCGATATCTCCGGCTGCTTGCCGGCCATCGCCACAACTCGCTCAAGGAGTCGCTTCTCGGCTGCAATCACCAGGGACTCGGCCAGCCGACTGCTCTCGGCCGCGCAAGCGGACGACTTCTGGTAGTCGCTGGCCACAGTCAGAATTCCCCTGGAACTAGGCATGTTCATCTTGAGGTAGGCGTAGTGGGGGACCGCCATGAACTTGGCCAAGGCGGGCCGGCCAAGTAGTGCATGGTATGGGCTCTCAAGGTCCACTACCTCAAACCAAACAGACTCTCTTCGGAAGTGATCTTTGTCCCCAAAGAGGACGTCAATCAGGATCTTGCCGATTGGTGAGTAGGAAAGCCCAGGAACAATGCCGTGGAACACAGTCCGGCTTTTCTGAAGTTGTGTCTGCTTGATTCCTAACTTCTCCATGGTGTCCTTGTACAGGATATTGATGCTGCTGCCCCCATCTATCAGAACTCTCGAGAAATGTGCGGCCCGTTTGTCCATGGCAAAGGTGGCGTCCAGGACCAAGGCGTAGGAGCCCGGACTCGGCATCACTTCTGGGTGGTCAGCCCTGCTCCAGCTGATGGGCCTCTCAGACAAGTGGATGAACTCTAGCTTCTCTGAGGCTACTGCATTCACCTCTTGTCGCTGCAGCCGCCTGCTGCGTCGATCATCAGCCACACTGGTGAACACCACGTAGGCTCCGTGCTCTTCAGGGTATTCGTCTTGTACTGGGCCGACTGGCCTGACTGCCGGCTGCTGGGGCGGAGGCGGAGGCGGCTGCCCAGTAGGCGGGGGTGGCAGGAGGCCGTCTCCCTTGGCGATCCTGGTATCCTGGTGAGCCAATGGCACTTTCGGGTGGTGTGATTCGACGGCTTCGCGCCGCTGTGGAACTTGCAAGGTCCATCCAAGGTCTGCTCGTAGGAGAAGGCCGGCAACCAGTTCGGCTTGCTGCCTTTCTGTCGCTTGGGCGGAGGCTGCTCTTCTGGCTGCTAGGCTTCAACGGTCGCGACCTGCCGGCTGCTGGAAGCCGGCTTCGGGGCCCTGCCCTTGTTGTTGCCGGCCGGCGTCTGCCGCCAGAGTTCTTGGAGCCTGAGGAGCTACTTTGCCAGTCGTGCTGATTTGAATTTCCGTCTTCATGGAGGAGTCGGCCGTAGCGTACTTGTCCGCTATGATCAGCAGCTCGTCGAGGGTTTCTGGCTCGTTGCAGAGGAGCTTGTGCTTGAGGAGGGTGCCTTCTCGGCACCCGGCTGTGAAGTACTCGATGGCCTGCACCTCGTGCACGCCCTCGCAGGAGTTCCGGAGCTCAGCCCAACGCATGAGGTAGTCGCGAGTCGACTCGTAAGGACCTTGCACGCACAAGGAGAGCTGATGAGGCTTGGGAGGATGCTTGTACGTGCTGGTGAAGGTGCGGACGAATGCTTCAGTGAAGTCGACCTAGCTATTGATGCTGCGGGGCTTTAGGCTGTTCAGCCATGTCCGGGCTGTTCCTTGGAGCATGAGCGGAACGTACTTTACAGCGACACGCTTGTTGCCGTTTGCTATGCTGACAGCCGTGGAGTAGTCGACTAGCCAGTCTTCCGGCTTCACGGAGCCGGTATACTTGGGCGTGTCTCTTGGGAGCGTGAACCCTCCGGGAAAGGGCTCGTCCCGAATGCGGGGCCCGAAACAAGGCGGACCCAGCTCGTCTTCTTCTTCCAGCGCCAGGGACCGGTGAAGTCGGTCGATCAGGTGGCGGGCGTCATTCTCTGCAACTCCCTCTCAGCGGCCAAGGCGGTCACCGAGAGTTGGATGGTCAACAGGCGGCGGGGAGACTCGCCTCTCCTTGCGGGGAGGGGGAGGCGGACAGTCGTCTCGTCGTTCCACTGCTCTCGGGCGGCCGTCTCGGTCGCGCTCTATGGAAATCCGAGTCCGACTGTGGCTGACAGCCAGCTCCTTGTCCTTTCTTCCTCGGGCACCGCCAGTCGGCGTCCGAGACGTCGCGCCTTGATCTCGGTGCGGGTCGTCGTTTGGCCGCTGCGGCGCCTCCGTGCGGCAGCCGGCCTCATTCTGCGCGGCGGCCACGTCGAGGAGCCGCTGGACTCGCTCCATCATGAGGCGGCGCTCTTCGCCCTCGAAATTGTCCAGCTCATCCGCTGCTGCCTGGGCGGCTCGGATGTTCTCCGCTGGCGTGGCATACACGGGGCGGCTAGCCCCAAACAGGCTGGCGATGGCTACGCCGCGCTGCTGAACCGCGCCAAGGCGGCTGGGCCCTGCCGGGGCCGGCGAGCCGCCAACAGCGCGATCCATCTCCCGCTGGTAAGCTTCTGACAAGCGTCTCATGCTGGCCAGTTTCTTCGCGCCTTCAACAAGCTGAAGGTGGCGCGCTTCTAATGTCTCTGCGTCAGCATCTTCTGGAATGGGCGCAGCTAGGTCTTGCAGCGCCGCGCCGAGTGAGTCGGGCGCCCCTCCGCCAGGGAACTCGTCATGACTGATGACCAGCACCTCAGTGACGGTGCTTCTGTTGCTTCTGTTGCTCTCCGCACCTCGGGGGAGAGGTTCGTCGTAGACCACCACATTGGTGGGGAACACGTCGACCGACGCGGTGTTGGAGTCGACCAGCGTCGGGTCGATGGAGCCTACGGACTCCAAGTCTATGGCAGGCTCGCCGGAAACGTGGAGTTGATCGAGGAGGCCCGCGAGGCGGTTTTCGGGGCCGCCTGCGCCTGCGTCAGACGCAGGTTCGTCGGAGAGGCGGACCTCGCCGACAAGTTCGGCCAAGGAGTTGGCTGCGCAGGCGATCTCAACGCCGCGCAGCGCGTCGATGCAAACTTCGTCTGGTGTGCCTGGCTGGCTGCGCTCGCCAGGGAGGAAAAGGGTTCCCGTCCAGAACAGATCTTCGGACGGCGGTGCACCAAGCCCCACGGTGGGCGCCAAATGTCGGGGGTTTGGTGCGACATATGCCAACGGATGGCTTATGATGGTGGGGGCGAGTAGAACGTCGCCGGTGCCTGGAAACGGGATGAGGTGAAGACATGCACGCCGGCGAATCTTACCCAGCTTCGGGGCTCTCCGGGGAGATAACACCCCTACTGCTGCTCTGCGGGGTCTCCGCATGATCACTATGGTCAAGTGTTTACACGGTTGCTCCTTGAGCTGTGTCTGGTGGTAGGAGAGGGCAAGGCTAGCTCTCTCCTTCTATCTGGTATGGTATAGAACTACTGGGATCCAACCCTTTGCATGGGTGCCCTGGGGGGTTTATATAGGCCTACCCCCCAGGGGTACAATGGTAATTCGACTGGGCGCGGGCCCAGCCGTCAGTGCCTCCGACCTCCGACTTCTCCGCCGACTGCTTGGGCCTGCCGACTGGTGGGCCCCGCCGACTGGTCTGGTACGGAGCCGACAGGCCGCGTCCGCCGCGGGCGGGTCTTGCCAGCTGCTGATTACTGTAGCCGTGCTCCTGATGACGGAAGCTTGGTCATGGGGTCCTGGCAACAGCCCCGCCGCCTGGCGGGCGATCACTGTGGCCACTCCCCATCTCTTCTTGATTAATGGCGTGTGGGCCCCGGGGGAGGGCTCGGCCGACTCCCCCGGGCCGACTCCCGACGGGTCCGACTGGCGGTTCTCCCGCCGTCTCCCGAGGTCTCGCTGACTGGTGGGCCCCGTTGCCTCCAGGCCGTACAGACAAGCCATCATGGGCGTAGGACCTGGTACAGTGGTGCTGATGTCATGGCTGGCCGGGCAACAGTGCCACGCCGCAGGGAGATCTTCCCAAGTACGGCGTGTTGTAGCCATGCCTGCCCTTGGTAACGGGTGGGGAGGGGGCTTCATTGTAGCCACGCCCCTGCCCCGTCCCCTTCGATGAGGTCACGGTTTGTTGGAGTCGCCGGCCGACTCCCCAAAGCCGGCTTCTCTGGAAGTCGCCCCTGGGACTCGGCCGTGAGCGGGCAGTCGGCCGCCTTGCCGTAGACTCCCCAGGAGGCGGCTCTTCGCCCTATGGTCTTGAGGGGCGCAGCCTGCCCCGATGTCTTGAAAGGTTATGGGCCTCGAGTTGGCCTACCCGTGGCCCATTACTCCGACAGTGAGTGTCACTGCCCCCCTCCCCACACACCCACACTTCCAAACACCGAAGGAGTAGGGTGACACCTCGATCTTGATACTAATCTATCGACTGGCTTCTCTCTCAAACATACACACACACACACTACCCGGCACCGAAGGAGCTAGTAGGGTGGCACATCGATCTTGATAATAATCTATCTACTCCTCTTTCAAACACACACACACATACACACACACTCGCTAGTTGTGCCTTTGTGCCTACCGCGCACACTCTCAATACGTCTTTCTCTCCCCCCCAACAATGACAGCAGAAGGGTGACAACTCGATCTGATCATAATCTGTCAATTGGTTTATCTCTCAAATATTGTGTCTTGGTGCCTCGCTCGGTTGCCCCCTCGATATATAGACTTCTCGCGCGCACAGCTGTAGTGACGATGACGCTGAACCCAGTGTGCCTTGTTTTTACCGGCCTCATGTGATAGTTTTCACCCTGTTTTCTATTAATTAACAAGGCAACCTTTTCTTTGTTACTACTAGTGAATCTGAAATCATTCGGGGCAGACATAAAATATATCACTTCAACCCAATTATCGCAGCAACTATTTTAAAAGAAATAAGCTAGCTGCCCGTGCATTGCACGGAACATCAAGATGCATTTGTATGAGTAGTTTATCTTGTGAGAGAAGGTTGAACGAGGGAAGGCCTTATTTGCGAATATGGAGAGATGTGTGGGTATATTTTTGCAAAATTGCCATAGTTTCTTTCCTATCCGTTAGATATAAATCCAACGGCCTATATTGCAGGATGGCACGCACACCATCATCACCAACTCTATTTTCTACTCCCTCCGTCCGAAAATACTTGTCATCAAAATGGATAAAAAGATATGTATCTAAAACTAAAATACGTCTAGATACATTTCCTTTTATCCATTTTGATGACAAGTATTTCCGGACGGAGGGAGTATTTATCTTTTTAGAGATTTCAACAAGTGACTATGACCGGACCTTACCAACATACTCAAAAAAGTAGTCCATAATTTTGATGTTACCCTCTTTTCTTGGCGGTGCAGTGCCATCTGGATACCTCATAAATAAATCAAGGACAAATCTGACCCCTTCCTGAAAAGACATATGGAGCAAAATGAGTGAATCTACACTCTAAAATATGTCTACATACACATTCGTATGTGGTAGTCCATTTGAAATCTGAAAAAGACAAATATTTAGGAACGAATGGAGTATATATAAGAGTAGACATGGAGATATATTTCCAGCATGGTCTACAACTAAAATGTGCTAGGCTGGTTCGCGCCGGATGCTTGCAACGCGATGACATGAGTTCGAAATCTGTCTTTGAACTTTATATATTATATTATATATTACTCTACTTATTTAATATATACTTCCTTCGCTACTGTACTGACAGTGGAACCCACAGAGTACTTAGAATACAAGATTAAGGATGGACTTGTTTCTTTTTAACTTTCTGTATGAAGCTGTAGCCACCCTGCAAGTCACGTGTACACTGTACATGCAATTAACTTTTTATAGAGGGAAAATCATACAGGCAATTAACTCAAATGGATTGGATGTCACTCTATTATTTCCAGCATAAAGAGCATCTCCAACGGCAGCCGGCAAATTTCCTCCCGCTTACTTAAGAGGAGGACGACATCAAACGCCAGCGGTATACATTTTTACAACTCTAACCAACCAGATGAAATTCTTGCAAACACGGACTAATTTCATATAAGCATGAAGGATTTCATATAAAAAAGCCGGATCTTCATATAAACATGATGGATTTCATTACATTTACATGAACTAAGAGGTGCCAATCCGGCTCTCTTGTATAATTAATACTCCCACCGTCCGGAAATACTTGTCCTAGAAATGGATGTATCTAGACTTATTTTAGTTCTAAATGGCCACCCGCGGATCCCTTTGTCTTCCTCATGTCTGCCAGACACTTTCGGGGTCGACGAAGGTCCTCGGAAGAGACAAAGCAGCAAAGAAACCACCTGAATGGTGGCGGAGACGGAGAAGCTGGTCACCGACTCGTCGCTCTCCATGCACCCGGCTTCTGTCTCTGCCTGCATGACGCTGCCGCAGGCACGGGAGGTGCGCCCACAGACACGGGAGGCACGGCCACCGCAGACACTGGTGGCGCGGTACGACGCGGCAGCGACGGTGCCCGTACCGGCATGCTCGCCATCGTGCCGGCGTGGAGCAACTCGCCACTCCTCATCGAGCTGAACAGGAGCAGCGAGTTGCTGAACCACGCGCCTGCTTGGGATGGCAACTGGCTCCGTCGGGCCAAGCAAGGTTGGTGAAGCACCGAGTGGCCTTGCCCGTATCCGGAGGGCTCGACGGGCCACCTAGCCGGGTAATATGCCGGAGAACGGCTCATCGGAAGCCATCGGAAGAGTGGAGAAAGTGGTAAAGGAGGAGATGGGGGGCGGCGGAGGTGTGCGATTCTTGCCCGCTGTCTGTCTGGCCTCGTGTAAATAGAGGGTGAACGGTAGGAGCTTGGCCGGCGTCTGGCCTCGTTTAAACTGAGGGCGGACGGGAGGAGCTCGGCCGGTGTTGCCTTTAATTCCGGCCCGCTCATGAACGGACGTGTGGCCGGAGTAGGATTCTCTGTTTGCATGCGGGTTTAACGGAGGGGTTTAATGGAGGCGTCGGGCGTGCAGCGGGCGGCGCAATACTATTCAATTTGACAGCAGTAATGAGCCGTCAAATCACAAAGGCCCTCGCCTCTCGTGAAACCGACCGAGCTAGACTGCCCCGCCCTCTAGCCTTTTAAAAAATGTATATACTCCACTTTTGTACAGTAGTAGTATCGATCGATTGCGCCATGGAGCAAAACTTGAAATTAAAAAAAGGTGGTACATATAGAGAGCGCTCGTCGCCAAATTATGCATATAGTACTATTAAAAAGGCTTGTCACAATAATGGTGTCCAGCACAAGTGCACAACCCACCCCTCAAATAAAACTAAGCACCCTGGAATTCTTTGACAAAACTAAGCACCATGGAATTCTTTGACAACTAAACTGCTCGCTATATGATGTTGGCCATATATATTGTACGTATATAATGTGAAGAAATGAGTGGTAGTACTATACCAACTAAAAGATGAAATGTAAGAAATACTAGTATGTACGTACTGAAGAGTTAAAGTAACAAGAAGAAACATAACATAGTTCTGCTGGGGGCTCAGCACAACACATCCCTCAAATTAAATTAAGCACACCTGAAATTAAACTTTGCAACTATTCCGGTAGACACTGCATTAGAACCACCATGAGCAACGACACTACCACCTTACTCGGAGTCCTCGTCCACGTCCTCGACTTCGTCCTTGTCCCTCTTCCTCTTGGCTGATACTTCTTTGCTTGAACCGCACACTTGGCTGTTGCTCTTCATCCAACCCTTGTAGATATTGAAGCAAAGGTAGCCATCCATTGCAGCGTAGTGGATGTGGTCTATATCTAGTACATTCCGCTGCCATGCATGACGATGAAACGTGTATGGAGATATCTCCAGTTTACCATACGAAGGATGAACCATGGCTCCTGCCAGGGTCAACATTGAAGGCTGACGAGAGGACACCAGCCGATTCTTCTGGAGGTCGAAGGTGTTGCCTACAACGAGGCCTATCCGACCCAGGACTTCTTTGTCGTTACCAAAGTCTATAGTAACGAATTTGACTAGGTTGCTCTCGAGGAAGTCCTTAAAATGCTGGCACTCAACATTGGCATGGCATATGTGGTAGACCAAGCATAAGTCATGCACGCAAACCTGGATCACGGCGGGCTTCTTCCTCTCTTCGTCCTTTAGATCCTTCTCTTGTCCCAGGACTATGGTGTACTCAACATCTAGCCCAGCGACCCACTCATCATCTGAGTCTTCGAACATGCGTTTGAAGCGAGAAAGGCATCCTTTCACCGTCGCGGAAGCACGGGTGTAGATGACGTCGAACTCATCACCGGTGATGGTTCTAACCTTGTACTCACCGCCGATCGGGGAGATTTGGGACGCCATGGATTTGGGAGGAGGGTTAGGATTAGTGGAACTACCATAATGTGAATGGACGGGATGACTAGGAGCGAACCACCGTAGTATTGAAGGACGTGCGGGGACAAGTAGGAGCGAACTGCCAGCGTGCGAACCGCAGGGTAGTGGCTCTCCATTCTCCCATGACACGGGCTTCCGAGAGCCCTTGGATCTGAGATCGAACGGTTGCATGGCGTGATTCTAGACCTATGGGTGAATATCCTATCCTGGAGGTTAATTCTGCAAATTTTCAGCAACTTAGCATGCGACCGGTTAATCTCAGATCCAAGGGCTGCCAGCAGCCCGTATCGTGGTCGCGCCTACCACGACCGTCGTGTTGCTCGTGCGGTCACGTCCTTGGAGATTTAACATGGTGCGTTGGGCTATCTGATGTTGGCATGTCATACATAGTCATCACTTAGTCACTCATACTACAACAAGGTTTTGTCTATAAGGTTGGCTATAAGTGTATTTTTTTTACTTCCCTCTATCTCTTTCTTCGTACTCCCTCCGTCCCATAATATAAGAACGTTTTTGACACTAGTGTAGTGCCAAAAATGTTCTTATATTATGGGACACAGTGAGTACTAGTATTTATTGCATTTGCCAAGGAGTGACCTCTTCCAATGAAATGGTGTTGCTAAGTTTGCTTCATTTAATTAGCTATAGACTCAAAATTGTCTTTTCACCTAGGTACACGCGCTTAGCACCGTTTCTTCCTTGGGTCACCAAACTAGTCTCTCTCTTCTTGATTAACTTGCCACATCAGACTTTATGCCTATGTGGCAAGCTTAAGCACCTGTAGGAGCAAGTAAGTACAATAGTACGCTTTACATGGCATTTTTGCATATGTGGAGGAAAGAGAGGCAAGCAAAAAGTGGAGAAGTGGGCTCTCATGCAAGAGCCAGCCTCTACTACATGGTGGAGCATTGGGAGAGGCACCTATATGGAGGTGGTCAGGAATCGGGAGACTCACGCCAGTCGTAGCGCCGCAGTTAAAATGATAATGGCAAGTCAAATCACGAGGCCCCACGTGTCCAGCAGTAACTCGCTGTCAAATCACACAGCCCTACGTTTGCAGCAGCCTACTCCCTCGTCTTCTCACGTCTCTGTCGAACCGACTAGGCGGAACTACCTCGCCTAGCGCGCAGGAAAAGCCCGCATAGTATACTCCCTCCGTCTAGGTGACCAAGGTGGAGAGGAAAACGAGAGAACTTAATGTTTAGTATTTGCTAAGGCTGGTTGTAATGGTACTAGCCTTAGCAATTTTGATGAGGTGTCATAGAATTAAATGAAGAAAGAGAGAGAGTTGAGTACTATGTGTCATACATGGCAATAAATAAAGTACTACATGATACTAATATATGATACATGGCAGAGGAGTACTAAGTATTATTAATACAGTTTTGCAAGAACTCATCTAGATGAGATATAATTTGGTCTCATTCATCTTTTATAGCCATTGGATGTGATGCTATATAAGATGCGTGTGTGCTGACGTGGGTTGTATTTGTTCTTGTGCAACGAACTGACCACTGCATGTCATGTTTGATAGTCTCAAGTCATTAAAAGCATACAAGCCCCACATCTCTTCTTGGTTGATTCCTCTATTTATGTCAAAAAATAAGAAACAACGTGAGAGTTAATGCACCACGCCTATGTGTTTACTATTTCGTTTTCGTAAGATGACTTAATACTCACCTAGACTGAGGGATTATTCGATTTGACAACGGACGGCGCAGTTCCCGATACGGCTTTAATGCAGACGAGGGAGGGAGTAGCGGTTCCCGATATGTTGAACGGCCAATGCATCCTTCTTCAGTTAATGCATGAGGTAAGTAATGGGAGGAGGTCCGGGAAAAGAGGCTGCACGATGTGAATGCAACGCAGTTTGCCCTCATTGCCCTCATAGAAAGGCGCCCCTCCATTCCAATGCATCTACCACATCGTACGCACCTAAGCATTTGCCTAAGCACCTACACTAAGCGCAAAAGAGCTCACTCCAGACCCATGGTAGCGATGGTCGTCAGCGGCCAGCGGCTGCGCCAGATGGTCCACGACGCCGGCCTGCGGCATGGCGCCGAGGATCGTCTCCAGGCGGTGTTGGAGACCGGCTGGTGGATGGCCGCCTTCGACGCCAACTACGACTCTCAGTTGGACCAGATGATTGTTGCCACCAGCAACAAGTTCACCATCCTCAAGAAGCTCGCGGACGACATCGCCGTACTCCTCCAGCCCGCGCGCCCGGGCTCCTCATTGCTTGCCACCCTAATCGGCCTCCATGGCCGGAACCTCTTTCAAGCACTGGTGGCCCTGCGACTGCCCGCCGACGCCACGAAGAATGTCCACCTGGAGGTCGCGCTCGCCGCAAGGCGCCTCGCCCTGCAAGAATTCGTCAACCTACACATCCACATGTACGAGGAAATCGTGTACATAGGTATCTACAAGGCCAGTGAGGACTCTACGACGTTGGCCTTCCTCAACCGGCTGGAAGCCTTGGATGCCTTTGCTGAGAAGCACCTCGACCTCGCCACAAAAGCCGCCGCTCCTTAGCCGCCGGTCGGTGGCCCGGCGCACTAAGTTGAGGAGGAGGAGGTCGTATGTTCGTGGATCCATCTTTGTTCTTGCCTTCTGTAACCACCACTGCGATCACATCATCGTGGCCTTAATTCTGTGCTGTTGCATTCTCGTTCCAGTCAATACCGACATGTGCGATCCCTTTGCTTAATTATATGCATCACTGTAACTAGTACTCCATCCGTCAATTTATAAGTTGTGCTTACCTTTTCCATCAACTTCGTGCAACGCGCGGGCATCTTGCTAGAAACACTAGAATATGTCTATATAATCCGTATGTGATAGTCCATTTGAAATCTCAAAAAAGACAAATATTTAGGTACGGAGGGAGTAATATATTAGGAGTATATCAAAACAATAGTGATTTCTTTAGAATTTGTGCACAAATAATACTATTCTACTACTTTGGATCTGTCGCAACGCACGAGCACATTGCTGGTAAAAGGAAAAGGCCTGTCGCGTGCGCGTCGCACCCCCACACGCCCGGGAATCGGGAGTACAACACGGCCCGTCCGGCACGACACATGGCTTAGGGATGGTGTGTTGCCTAGCATTTTCACTTTCATGTGGGACCGCCGTTGAGAAAACTGACACCCCGCCCGCCGCCGGGATGGAAAAAGAAACAAGGGGAAGATCTAGCTGTAGCACGGAAACCAAGAAATTTGGTGTCAGACGGGGCTCGTTGATAGAGTAGGAGCATTCCGTACTAGCACTACTCCTACTAGTACCAAGTTTGTACTCCTAATACTATATTACTAGTACTACCACTATACCACTAGTAGGTACGTGCACGGCACAAAATCGTAAGAACAAAAAACGGGAAGATCTTGTTTTGGGTGATTTATCTATTTTTCAATCAACGTAGTATGAATAATATGATGTGGGGGGGCACCCATGAAGCTTATGTGGCTTGGTTGCATGGCTATGTAAGGTTAGAGAAAAATAAATAGATAATGTGTTTAGAGTGCACTCCACTAAATAGATATATATATACTTTGGATCCATTGCAACGGACCAACACATCTATATCTATACCCCCTACATAGTGTGTGAAAAACTTTGAAAGTTGGTCGTTGGATGAAGCCAATCCGACGGTACAAAGATGGCAAATCCGAGCACTACTGGTCGTTGGATATCATCCACCAGATTCTGCCACATGTATAATCTAGAAGACTCCATGGTTGAACTTAATTCATGACTAAGGGCCTCTTTGATTCATAGGATTGCAGAAACACAGGAATAGGAAAAAAGTAGGATTGGAATGGCATGTTCATTGGATCCCTATAGGATTTGAGTTTGTTTGATTGTGTCACATGAAAAACAAAGGATTTCTTTCAAGAGGTTGGAGTGCATGTTAGAATTCCTGTGAAACGTAGTACAAATGAATCCTTAGGAAAATATTCTACATAATTCAATTGTACGAATCAAACAGACCCTAACTTTTCCACAACTAAGCTTAGGCAAAGTTATTAGTTCTTCAAAACGAGAGAAACAAGTTGGCAAGCCTAAGGGAATCTTGCCACATTTTTTGTGTGTATGTCATGTGGGGCCTTAGTGTGGTTGCCTAAGGTGTGGCTTGAATCAAACACTCGCCTATGTTAATCAAACTTGCCTAACCTTACATTCCACCAGATTTTGCCACATGTTAGAATCCAGAAAGCTCCACATGTAGAAGCCTAATGCACAAACCACCAGAATCTCATGCGTGCAATGCACGTGTACCTTACTAGTACTAGTTGGTAGTAGTAAGAAACAAATTCTAGTTTTGGCATGAGCTCGTACTGCGGGAGCACCACAAGGCCTGCCGCAGGAGTTACATTTCCCTCTCGGGGCCCACGGGACCGAACTTCAGTAGCTTAGTGGTAGAAACAAGAAACGTGATGGTCGCCGTGGTTCAACTTCCATGGACAAGCTGTCATGTCTGCTGACACATGTATATCAAAACTGGAGTGTTTATATTTCAAGCACGTGAACAAGTACTATTCTACTACTTTGGATCCATTGCAACGCACGGGCCAGCACATTGGTAGTAGTAGTGTCCATCTCTATCTCTAGAGGCCTTCCCTCGTTCATCCTTTTCTCTCACAAGATAAACTACTCATTCAAATGCTTCTTGATGTTCCGTGGAATGCACGAGGATGTTTCCTTGGGGGTCTCTCCAGCGCGGCGTGGCCGTAGTTGCAAGTTGACGCCCCTTGAGATGCCGACATTGGGGGGGCACTCGGATTTCCTCCGGTGAGCAGGTAAGATGAGTTTGATCACGTAGTAAATGCATTCTAAAGACTACTTCTGTGTCCATTTCCTAATTCTCCCCCTGCCCACTGTTTCACAGGTTAGGCTCGGTGCGAGTGGAGATTGGCTTGCATATGTACGCAAGGGTACCAACATCAATTTGCACAACATTTACAACGGTGAAACCGTTCCTGTAGAACCTTTGACCAACATTGGGATCAGCCATGCAATGGGCCACCGCATGAATTGGTACGATGGAACCACGGTGAGATTGAATAAGATAGCACGAACCTTGCACATCGCGGTCAAAGGCGGAACATGCTGTCTGCGGCCGATTTGTTGCCATACGAGTAGGAAGACACTGTGCTCCTTTCTAACCGCATCTGCGTGGTGACAAACCAGGGGACTTATTTTGTATGGGACACATCCTACGCTATACTCCCTCTCTCCCAGTTTATTTGTTTTGAATCTTTTCGTTTTATAAGTTTCAAATTCAAATTTAGAGCTCCCCATCACATGTTGAGATTACAATGTCCATTAAATCATTGCGTGTATGTATAGTAAAGAAACAAATCTCGAGTTTGGCACGAGTTCGTGCTGCGGGAGCACCACAAGCCCTGGCGCAGGAGTTGCATTTCCCTCTCAGGGCCGTCGGGACAGAGCTTCAGCGCCTTACTACACCTACCTTTGAGTCAATAACATGTGGACCCGATAGGTGACTGGTCCACATGTAATGCTCCCATAGGCAGAGGGGCAGTGGGGCCAAGAGGGGTGAGCCACAGGTCGGGGGACATGTGGTTTCATGGGTTCGAGCGGCGTCGTGGGAATCGTGGGTGGCTGTGGTAGAAACTTGATGCTCGCCGCATTTTAGGTGGGCCACATGTCATGCACACAAAGGCATAGGGGCGGTGCGGCCGAGAGGGGTGAGGCGCACATCGGGGGGCGCGGTGCCGTGGGTTGGAGAGGCGTCGTGGGAATCGCGAGATGAAACGTGATGGTCACCGTAGTTGAACTTCCATGGACAAGATGTCATGTCTACGGACACATGCACTGCATACTGATCACTGGAAGGAGTAGCAGAGAAAGCTATATATGTGGATAAATAGTTCCTTATAGTCAAGCGGACCCACGCTACTACTCTGTTCCAAAGACATGAACACCATCGAAATAGTCCATCTATATCAATATAAACCGAGAGGGAATAATTCTTTTTACAAGAGAGGAAATAGTTCATCCATCCATAATGCCCTCCTGCTGGTGCAGCCTTTTCTTCTTCTTCTTCTTCTTCTTCTTCTTCTTCTTCTTCTTCTTCTTCTTCTTCTTCTTCTTCTTCTTCTTCTTCTTCTTCTTCTTCTTGTTCTCATTCTCTGTGGGAGATGGCTTCACAACAAGCTCTTTGGACCTTGCAGCTATCTCGAAACTCACACGGGCATCGAGGGCAGCATATTTTATCCGCTCGTACGTCAAGGGATAATTCTCCCATCCAGATGACCTTAATGCCATCGTCTCCTCGCCCTTCTGAAGATTTGTACCGAGCACAAAATTTTCTACGTCGAATAGGGATGGTGTCTGTTTATCACAAACTTATACAGGAATTTTGATTCTGGTTTGTAGGTCAACGATGCTATTCAAATCAAGCTTGTACGGCTCCAGCTTCTGTTTGTCCCCTTCGATGGCTGCCCCACAGAAGTATACGTCCTCCCGAGACAAGAAATCGTGAAGCTCACCTGGTATGGAGGGCGAGTGTATGATGTGGTACACCAAAACATCATCTTCGAAGCACAGCTGAAGGACGGCGGCGCACTGGATCTTCCCAGGGGCACGCTCCGTGTACTCTGCGTCGAGACCGATGACCCTCGTCTCTACCTTTTCGAGGGAGTTGGATACATTGTTGATCCACTGCCGAACAACCCTTGGGTGGACGGTGACGGTGGCAACTATGCACATCGAGCCTTCCACGAGGACATGTTGGACACTAAAAACCTGCATCTCGATCTCTATCGCCATTTGGAACTGCTAGAACGGAGGGCTATGGTTTGGAGAATTAGTATTAGATGGCTAGTCTAATTGAAGTAGTAGATGATTATTTAAAGAGGTTAAAACAATGTGAACGCAGTGGGGTTTGGATGCAAATGAAGACGAAGGGGAGGTGAAGAAGCTGAGGAGAATCGGTTCCCGATGGAGAAGTAAATGGGAGAAGTGGCGTGCAGGCAGTTGATTAGATGGCTAGGTAGACTAAACGAAAAGGCTATGCGGGTAGACTGATGAGTCATACCTGTTCGTGTACGTGCCCATCCTGGGACCTATGCAAACAGATAAAAAATGTGTCATAGTTTTTTTTGAGCACGTGAGTGCGAGACACAACATTATCTGGTTAAGGAATACTCCCTCTGTTTAGGTGAGTATAAGTCACCTTATGAAAATCAGGTTTTCCCAAAACCTTTAGGCATGGAGCATTAACTTCCTGCTCTATCCCCTCCCAGCCTCGTTAGCCAGCGTTCTCTTCCTCTGCTGCCGCGTTCTACCTTTCCATTTTTCCTCTTCTCAAGTGTGGAACGATCTGCATGCCGTCCTTGATGCACCAGAACGACCACTGCATGCATCACGGCAGAGCGTTGATTGGGCATGCATGAGAATTTGGTTCTGCTCGCAATATGGATGATACCTGAACGATGAAGTGAACAGGCATGCTAGCACGGGAGACCTATTTATGCTATACAATACTGGAGTACTCATGTACCTACTGGTAGTAGTAGTAGTAGTACAACTGTGGTACACTTGATGGTCAAAATACTATTCATCCGGTCCTCACAGTGAAGTGACAACACCCTGCGCCTGACACTAGTCCTGGCGGCGTGTTCGGGTTACCAAAGTCAGCCTCACCCTGTGCACAGTGCAGTCTGTCACCGCCGCTGTACAGCACATTGGCGCCTCGCCTCGTCTCCCTCTCCGCTCCCATAGCACCACTCCATCTCCATCTCCTTCTCCGTCTCCATCTCATTGTGCCCCCGTGTACCGTCGCCTCACTCGCCTCCCCCAGTACCAATATTCCCTCGCTAGCCGCTCCAGCACTGACATCCTTCTCCCCCGTAAATCAAGCCCCCTTCCAAACTCCACCATGGCCGAACATGAACCGCGCAGCATCCATATGAGTCGTGATTGGAGCAATCTCCCCAGTGACATCCTCGACCTCTGTTGTTCGTGTATGGATATGTTGAGCACCCTGCGGCTGGCTGCATGCTCGAGGGACATGCACACGGCCATCGTCGAAGCGAGGCCTAAGCTTTTCAAGACACCCTGCTTGTTGCTATCTGGTCTTACGAGATTGGCTCACCATGATACGGAGGCGTGCATGATGCCCCTCGACTTCAATCCGATCTCCATTAGCCGAAACTTCTTTGCAGGTATGTAGTGGGTCACCGTACATCATTTCCCTCGACATCGATCCAATCACCATCGCCCGAAACTTCTTGGCAGGTATGTACTGGGTCGGCATGAACTCCCACTAGATGGCTGCCTTCAGAGAAGACGGTAAAAAGTTGGTGCTCCTGAACTTCCAGACCTCCCATGAGATTATCCTTCCTCCGTTGGATTATATAGAGTATTACAATCGCAGTCCAAGTCATCTAGATTACTACATCAGTTGGACGGACCTTGTTTTGCAGAAGATTGTAATCTGCCAAGTGCCCACACGACATGCGAATTACGCAGACTTCAAGCTAATTGCATTGTTCGACCACGGACTCGCCTATCTTTACGCCGGTGCCTTCTTTAGCTCGAGACAACTCGGCTCGCAATGGATCATCGTCAAAGCTGATACACACTTCTATGATGCTATTGAACACAATGGCATCATCTACGCGATCGACAAAGCAGATGGCACCACGTATTGCTAGGACGGCGCGTGTAAGTTGTTTCCTCTCATGTTAATGATGACGCCATGACACTGTTTGAACTTTTTGTGATGATTGGCATATCTCTGTTTGAGCAGAATTTGAGTAGAACTATGGCACTGTATTAGAGACGCCGTAAATCAGCTATATTGGAATGAGTTAATTCATGCGATTGTGACCATGTCATTACGGCCAATTTGTACCCTGAATAATCAAACGGTTAGGAATATATGGATATTATCCTTATTTACAGTAATCTATATACTACTACTAAATATGAGTGTGTATCAATGGCCATGTTGGTTTCCTCATTTTCATGATGTAGAAACATGCACCACACTGTTGGTTTCATCTAACCATACATTAGGGAAGTAAATGTGCATATGGAGAACTCTATATTTGGAAGTAGTGAAATCCTGCAATGCTTACCATGTGTACATACCTATATTCGCCCTTCAGCAATCAATGGCTAGAATAATATCCTCACAAAATTTTTGCCCACAAAACACGAGTATATAACAATGCATGGTCTCTTAGTTACCTTGAAGAATTTTTTTGTGAGGACAGAACATGATTACATAACATGCATGACATGGTAGTTTCCTGTGAAGAATCGATTGCGGGATAACATGAGTATAGCCATGCATGGCACTTCTATATTTTCCAACCCAGTATACATTTCCCTGTATCTTCCTCCCAGTTCCAACAGGGACATATCAATGTTGTTTCTTGCATTATCCTACTCATACTCTGAACAATACTGATCTTACATTAACAATGCATGTCCTTTTTGATATGATGCAGTGTCCCTACAGTTACTGCCCTTTATAATCACACCACCTTTGCCAAAAACAGGGAAGCACAACTGGTTCCTCGCTCGATCAGACGATGGCAAAAGACTGATGATCATTCGGACACATGAGCCGGAAAAGTTATATTGCAAAAACCCCATTGTATACAAGCACCGTGTAATACGTGAGTATCCGGACAGTGGCTGTTACGTCTATGAGCAGGATACCAGCTTGTTGGGGCCTTTAGGATTTTTTAGTTGGAGGCGAGTAAACAGCCTTGGTTCACACTCTCTGTTTCTCGGACTCAATTATCCGATTAACCAGGAGATCACCGTTGGCAAGGACCTTGATGGCAGAGAGGCTCTGTTTGCTATGGAAAACTGTGTCTACACGGCGAGCCCTAGGAGTTCGGGAGCAAACTCCCCTGATTGTCAATGATACAGCCTGCAGCTAAAAGAAGGTGAGAATGACAAAGGCATCCGGATTAACTTGCAATACCAGCTTGTCCGGAGCCCTCTGATTGTCAATCTGAAACTCCCCTGAAAGTCCGGCGCGTAGTGTTGTCTTCGGCATTGCAAGGCGGGTTCCTCCTCCGAATACACCACGGAAGAATTTTGAATATAAGGATAGTGTCCGACCCTGCAAAATAAGTTCCACATACCCCCATAGAGAGAATACTATTTCCACAAATCCAATTTGCTGACTTGTTTTGGCAACATGACATTACGTCACGGCCCGGTGATTATTCGAACCGTTTCCTTTAACTAGCCCCACACATAACGCGAGGCAGTTTTTTGACACATCTTGTCAAAACAGAGATCGTGTCCCCTTATCACGGGATTCTCATCAATACGGGTGTGGGTAATCCAACCGCGCCATCAATTATGGCGCTTGGGAGACAAGCGAGTTTTACCAGGCTAGTGGGGACGCATAGTTTCGTCTGCCCATATAAAGGGATGAGGATTTACCTTTTCATCCACACCTTCTTCCTCCTTTGCTCGTCCATCTTCGCACACTCGAGCTCCAGCGCCCAAGTTCGCATTTCCCACCTCAACCTTCTCCAACCATGTCTAGAGCGGGAGGCAGGTGGATGGTCTCCTCTGTCACGGAGGGACACGTCAAGAAGCTGAGGAGAGCCGGATACTTGCCCGACGACATCGCGCACCGGCTCCCAGAAGAGGGGCAGCTCATCCCCACCCCCAGGCCCCATGAGAGGGTAGTGTTCCTTACCCATTTCCGCCGCGGACTGGGATTTCCTCTCCACCCATTCGTCCGTGGGCTCATGTTCTACTATGGTCTGGATTTAGATGATCTAGCCCCGAACTTCATCCTCAACATCTCGGCGTTCATCGTCGTGTGCGAGGCCTTCCTCCGCATCAAGCCCCACTTCGGCTTATGGCTGAAGACGTTTAACGTCAAGCCAAAGGTAGTGAGCGGCCGCCAGGCGGAGTGCGGAGGCGCCATGGTGGGCAATATGCCCAACGTCACATGGCTCGAGGGCTCCTTCATGGAGACCATAAAGGGGTGGTAGTCGGGGTGGTTCTACATCACCGAGCCGCATGACCCTACATGGGTGGCGGCCCCCGAGTTCCGATCTGGCTTCCCCACACGGCTCACCTCCTGGCAAGAGAAGGGCCTGTCCTGGGGTAGTTCGGGAGAGCTGACCGGACTCCAAACATGTATTCAAAACATGGTAAACAAGAAGCTCAAACTTGTCAACGTAGTCCAGGTCATGCTCAACCGCCGGATCCTCCCGTGCCAACAACGGGCCTTCAACTTGTGGGAGTTCGACCCGGCGCAGCACCGAACTCTGAACAGGCTCTTCGACACAACTCTTGAAGATGCCTGGAGGGTGTTGTTCAAGAGCGCTGAGGTCCCCCCTCCCACTACTGAGGATAGCGCCAAGCCAGCGCGGTAAGCTGCTTTACCTTTTACAGGATACTTGTTTTTCATAGCTTGACTCCGCGTGGGATCTAAACTCCCATACCTTTGACAGGACTGGCAGGAGACAGTCGGACAGATCGACTGTCCGGCTCCTTTGCCCGAAGGCCCAGCAGATGCCCTTTTGGCGAAGATGCTGACTCTGGCTCCTTATACGGTGCCGGAGAAGACCAAGAAGGCCAAGGGAACCCGAAAGAGTTCCCGGTGCCAGGCGTCATCGGACTCACCGTCCAAGGACTCTACGGTGCAATCCTCCCCCGAAGACGAGGAGGCAGAAGAAAATGCTCCCCCTCCAGATGGGGGAGACAAGAAAAGGAAGGCCGCCCCAACTGGGGAGGACGAAGGGTCTAAGAAGGGAAGGACTCTCCTTCCCGACAGTTCCACCATCGCCGCAGACGGCAAAGATGAGTGGCTATCCAGGGCCAAGGCCCTGGGGAAATCGTAAGTATTCAGATACCAGAGTTACTCATAGCATTCCTTTGTCGCACTACTTCACCTAACGCCGAAATATGATTATGCAGGCCGCCCCGAGCCCGTATCGATGTATCATTGGACGGCTCCCTAGGCTCGTCGGATATGGACAGCGACCCAGTTCCGACCGCCACCTCCCCTTATCATGCGGACGACGCTGCGGTGCTGTCTCACGAAGCACTAGGTCGAGGGGAGACAGTCCCGGAGGCGCCTCAAGGCGGCCTCCCGGACTCTGGGAGCAGAGGGGACAAAGCCCCTGAGGGCTCCAAGCTCCGCCCTCAGCCGGACACCGCGCCGGAACCTCCAGTTGTTCCGGACTCGGGCAGGCGGCCCCCTTCTACGGGGGGCAAGACACCTGCACCGGTGACCTCTGTCCATCCAGAGGCGCCGGACAATCTGCTGGAAGCGCTTCGCAGCGCTTCCATCGACGAGGAGCACCGCACTATTATGAGTGCGGTGATCCAGAAGGTTCAGTCCGCTAAGAGCGGATTGACTGAAGCCTGTGCTAGCCTTCTAACAGGCTTTGAGGTAAGTGTTTTAAAGTATAGGAAAAATATTACCGCATAGACAGTAGCCCCTGATGCTCTATTTGGTGTTCGCAAAGAAAAGCCGAATAGAGGATCAAACAATATCGCAGGAGTCTAATATGAGTATGTCAATATGCCTATGCAGGCTTCGCTGCTTGCGTCCGCCGCACTGACTGCGGAGGTCGCCGTATTGAAGCAGGACCTTAAAGGGTCCCAGGACGAGCTCGGCCTTACCAAGAGGCAGCTCGAGGAGAACAAAGGTAAGTAGTACCTAGTCTGTGGTTATGTATAAAAAGAATGAGATTGCAAAATGATAGGATTATCATGAATTTGCCAGGGGACGCGACCGAAGTGGCGACCCTAAAGCAAGCGCTGTCCAAGGCCGAAGATAAAGCGGCCAAGGAGCGCACAGAGCGAGAGAAGCATGAGGCTCGGGTGGGCGAGGTGCAGCAAGAGCTCCAGGCTCTCGTGGCGAAGCACGAGGCGTTGGAGCTTGACTCGAAGATGCGAGAGTCTAAGCTTGCCGCGGCCCTCGAGAGCACAAAAAGTGCCAAGGCCGAAGCCCAAAAGGCCCTCCAGGAGATCAATGCAATGAAGAAGATAGCGGCGGGTAAGGCATTCTATATGCAAAGCATGCATGTAAAAGTAAATTACCGATTACTTACCCGAATCCGGAGCTCTCTAGGAGCATTCGAAGATTTGCCCCGCAGCGTGTCCGATGCCGCAAAATTTTACCAGGCCGAGGATGGAAGTTCAACAGAGAAGCTGTTCTGGTCTCAGTATACTGAGGCTGAACACCCGGTGCCAATGAGTGACCAGCTGAAGCAGATGGTCGAGCTACATAAGGCGGCCGAACAGGCCATGTAGGGCTTTATAGTCCGGCTGTGGCCTGGCAACGCCCTTCCGAACAGGTTCTTCGGCATGGTGAGGCGGCTTGTGGATGCCTGCCTGCGGCTGGAGGTCGTCAAGTGTTCTGTCTGCATTGAAGGTGCACGCCGGGCTTTCTCCCATGTGAAATTGTAGTGGGTCAAGCTAGACGCTGTGAAGCTGATCAAGGAAGGGCCGCCGGAGGGTAAGGAGCACCGCCACCCCGAGATGTACTACGAGGGTGTTCTGCCGGGTGCCTGTCTTATAGTGGACGAGTGTTCAAAAGATGTAATATTTGAGTGAGACTTGCTTGTTTTATCCTGTATTTATGAAAAGTTGTTTCATATGCGCTATGCAACGCTTGTTTGAATTTAAAATATTACCTTCTGTTTGGCTGTTTATCCAATCTGAGAGATGGCTAGTCCCCGGCTTCTGCCCCCATGCCACGAGTGCTGGGGTGTTCGGGATAAACCTGAGCACTCTTTTTCCCATTTTTGGGTCCTTCGAGGGAGGCGCTCAACACAACGAACAAGGCAAACGGACTAATAATGCTTTATCACTCTCACTTAGCCATAGAATTCTATAATTTTAAATTTCGGCGAAGCCCCTGGTATTCGGCAGGCCGAATTCGGGGCGCGATACACGCCTTTAAGCCGGACAGGGCCGGCCCCTCGCTCTAAGCGGCATAAGGCTTTAGGGACTCGAAACCTCGCCGAACAGCGACCAGTCTCTCGCCTTCTCATGACAGTCAGTTTTAGCTTTCTCTACTGAGGTGCTCAGCCCAGCAGAACCGGGGCACAATCGCAGTAGTTCTCCTAGCGCTACCTTAGCCGATAGAGCGGAACGTAAGGTACCAAAACATAGGAGCCGGGAAAACCCAACATTTGACCAAAGACATGATTCGGAGCTGATGCATATCATGCTATAAGTTTGGGGTGCCGCACTTGTGAAAGTGTTCGGACTTCTCACACGATATTGTGGGTACTTAAGCCCTGGTGTATCGGCCGTACCAAAGTGTACGGTTGAAGGCGTCATTAATGAACACATATATATAAAACATGAATGCAATAATAGTCGTAATGTTATGCATTCTTTATTCAAAAAGGTGCGTTAAAGCAGAATGATACAGATAGTGAAATAAGCGAAGAGTAGGACTATGTACATTCCAATGGCAAGCTGATGAATAGCATTAAATCAAATATTTCGCTCGTTACTGTAATCCACCTGGGAATTCCGTGGTGTGACGCAGCTTTCTGCCTCCTTTGTTGTTGCATCATGTGTTCGGCAATAGTGCTGTCGGACAGTGTTTCAAGAGATTAAGGTCCTGAAAAAAGAGAAAAATAACCAAACGGGAAGCCCCTAGTGCGGTTTAAGCCGCGTCTTGGGGCGTGCCGCAGTTGTGCCCCCCTCCCCACCTGTGCCCATGGTATTTTTAATGCGTAATTATGTACGCGTGGCACGAGTTTCGCCGCTTGGCTGGGGCTGGGGTGGGGGCCGCATTGCTACGCGAGCTCAGATCGGGCCAGGCGGTCTAGTTGCCGATTGCTCCGAGCGCGCTTGAAGGTGTCCGGGTCTTGAAATGCCGAACTAGTGGATTGCCTTGAGAGGCTACTTTGCGCTTCAGCTGCGAGGGCCGCAGTGTGCTCCTCCGTTCGGAGAGAGCGTTCTGTGTTTCCATTGACTATAATAACCCCACGAGGTCCTGGCATCTTGAGCTTGAGGTATGCATAATGCGGTACCGCACTGAATCTCGCAAATGTGGTTCGCCCGAGCAGTGCATGATAACCACTGCGGAACGGGACTATATCGAAGATTAACTCTGCGCTTCGGAAGTTATCCGGGGATCCGAAGACCACTTCCAGTGTAGAGCCTATGCAATGGGCCTCTACGCCTAGAATAACACCTTTAAAGGTCGTTTTTGTGGGTTTGATCCTTGAGGGGTCGATACCCATTTTGCGCATTGTGTCCTGATAAAGCAGGTTCAGGCTGCTGCCGCCATCCATAAGGACTTGAGTGAGGTGAAATCCGTCAATGATTGGGTCTAGAACCAGTGCAGCAAATCCGCCATGACGGATACTAGTGGGGTAGTCCATGCGATCGAAAGTGGTCGGATAGGAGGACCATGGGTTGAACTTTGGGGCGACTGGCTCCAACGCATATACGTCCCTGAGCGCACGCTTCCGCTCCCTCTTGGGGATGTGGGTTGCGTATATCATGTTCACCGTCCGCACTTGTGGGGGAAACCTTTTCTATCCTCCGGTGTGCGGCTGCTGGGGCTCCTCCTCGTCATCGCTATGTGACCCCTTATCCTTGTTTTCGGCAATTAACTTGCCGGCCTGCTTGAACATCCAACAATCCCTGTTGGTGTGATTGGTGTTGGGTTTCGTAGTAATTTAAAAAAAATTCCTAAGCACACGCAAGATCATGGTGATGCATAGCAATGAGGGGAGAGTGTGATCTACATACCCGGTAGATCGACAACGAAAGCGTTTAGCTGATGTAGTCGTACGTCTTCACGGCCCGACCGATCAAGCACCGAAACTACGGCACCTCCAAGTTTTAGCACACGTTCAGCTCAATGACGATCCCCGGACTCCGATCCAGCAAAGTGTCGGGGAAGAGTTCCGTCAGCACAACGGCGTGGTGACGATTTTGATGTACTACTGCTGCAGGGCTTCGCCTAAGCACCGCTACAATATTATCGAGGACTATGGTGGCTGGGGGCACCGCACACAGCTAAGAATAAGATCACGTGGATCAACTTGTGTGTTTCTGGGGTGCCCCTGCCTCCGTATATAAAGGACTAAGGGGGGGTGCGGCCGGCCTAGGAGAGGCACGCCAGGAGAGTCCTACTCCCTCTGGGAGTAGGATTCCCCCCCCCCCAATCCTAGTTGGAATAGGATTCGCGGAGGGGGGAAAAGAGAGAGAGGGGCAGGCCCCCTCTCCTTGTCCTATTCGGACCAAGGGAGGGGAGGGGCGCGCGGCCCATGTTGGGCTGCCTCTTCTCTTTTCCACTAAGGCCCACTATGGCCCATATAGCTCCCGGGGGGTTCCGGTAACCTCCCGGTACTCCGGTAAAATCCCGATTTCACCCGGAACACTTCCGATATCCAAACATAGGCTTCCAATATATCAATCTTTATGTCTCGACCATTTCGAGACTCCTCGTCATGTCCGTGATCACATCCGGGACTCCGAACAACCTTCGGTACATCAAAATGCATAAACTCATAATATAACTGTCATCGTAACCTTAAGCGTGCGGACCCTACGGGTTCGAGAACAATGTAGACATGACCGAG
This sequence comes from Triticum urartu, assembly GCF_003073215.2. Lineage (NCBI taxonomy): Eukaryota > Viridiplantae > Streptophyta > Magnoliopsida > Poales > Poaceae > Triticum > Triticum urartu. The sequence goes on along the minus strand of NC_053022.1, from coordinate 61,055,342 downwards.
ACATGTCTCCGGTCAATAACCAATAGCGGGACCTGGATGCCCATATTGGCTCCTACATATTCTATGAAGATCTTTATCGGTCAGACCGCATAACAACATATGTTGTTCCCTTTGTCATCGGTATGTTACTTGCCCGAGATTCGATCGTCGATATTCCAATACCTAGTTCAATCTCGTTACCGGCAAGTCTCTTTACTCGTTCTGTAATACATCATCCCGCAACTAACTCATTAGTTGCAATGCTTGCAAGGCTTAAGTGATGTGCATTAACGAGAGGGCCCAGAGATACCTCTCCGACAATCGGAGTGACAAATCCTAATCTCGAAATACGCCAACCCAACATGTACCTTTGGAGACACCTGTAGAGCTCCTTTATAATCACCCAATTACGTTGTGACGTTTGGTAGCACACAAAGTGTTCCTCCGGCAAACGGGAGTTGCATAATCTCATAGTCATAGGAACATGTATAAGTCATGAAGAAAGCAATAGCAACATACTAAATGATCGGGTGCTAAGCTAATGGAATGGGTCATGTCAATCAGATCATTCAACTAATGATGTGATCCCGTTAATCAAATAACAATTCTTTGTCCATGGTTAGGAAACATAACCATCTTTGATTAACGAGCTAGTCAAGTAGAGGCATACTAGTGACACTCTGTTTGTCTATGTATTCACACATGTATTATGTTTCCGGTTAATACAATTATAGCATGAATAATAAACTTTTATCATGATATAAGGAAATAAATAATAACTTTATTATTGCCTCTAGGGCATATTTCCTTCAGTATCCCACTTGCACTAGAGTCAATAATCTAGTTCACATCGCCATGTGATCTAACATCAATAGTTCACATCTTTATGTGGTTAACACCCATAGTTCACATCGATATGTGACCAACACCCAAAGGGTTTACTAGAGTCAGTAATCTAGTTCACATTGCTATGTGATTAACACCCAAAGAGTACTAAGGTGTGATCATGTTTTGCCTGTGAGAGAAGTTTAGTCAACGGGTCTGCCATATTCAGATCCATAAGTATTTTGCAATTTTCTATGTCTACAATGCTCTACACGGAGCTACTTTACCTAATTGCTCCCACTTTCAATATGTATCCAGATGTAGACTAAGAGTCATCCGGATTAGTGCCAAAACTTGTATTGACGTAACCCTTTTACGACGAACCTTTTGTCACCTCCATAATCGGGAAACATATCCTTATTCCACTAAGGATAACTTTGACCGCTGTCAAGTGATCTACTTCTAGATCACTATTGTACTCCCTTGACAAAATTAGTGTAGGGTATACAATAGGTCTAGTACACAGCATGGCATACTTTATAGAACCTATGGCCAAGGCATAGGGAATGACTTTCATTCTCATTCTATTTTCTGCCGTGGTCGGGCTTTGAGTCTTACTCAATTTCACACCTTGTAACACAGGCAAGAATTCTTTCTTTGACTGTTCCATTTTGAACTACTTCAAAATCTTGTCAAGGTATGTACTCATTGAAAAAAAAAACTTATCAAGCGTCTTGATCTATCTCTGTAGATCTTGATGCTCAATATGTAAGCAACTTGACTGAGGTTTTCTTTGAAAAAATCCTTTCAAACACTCCTTTATGCCTTGCAGAATAATTCTACATTATTTCCGATCAACAATATGTCATACACATACACTTATCAGAAATGCTGTAGTGCTCCCACTCACTTTGTTGTAAATACAGTCTTCACCACAAGTTTGTATAAAACTATATGCTTTGATCAACTTATCAAAGCGTATATTCCAACTCCGAGATGCTTGCACCAGTCCATAGATGGATCGCTGGGGCTTGCATATTTTGTTAGCACCTTTAGGATTGACAAAACCTTCTGGTTGCATCATATACAACTCTTCTTTAAATCCATTAAGGAATGTAGTTTTTTTATCCATTTGCCATATTTCATAAAAATGCGGCAATTGCTAACATGATTTGGACAGACTTAAGCATCGCTACGAGTGAGAAAATTTCATCGTAGTCAACACCTTGAACTTTGTCAAAAACCTTTTTCGACAAGTCTAGCTTTGTAGATAGTAACACTACTATCAGCGTCCGTCTTCCTCTTGAAGATCCATTTATTTTCTATGGCTTGCCGATCATCGGGCAAATCCATCAAAGTCCATACTTTGTTCTCATACATGGATCATATCTCAGATTTCATGGCCTCAAACCATTTCGCGGAATCTGGGCTCATCATCGCTTCCTCATAGTTCGGAAGTTCGTCATGGTCTCGTAACATGACTTCCAGAACAGGATTACCGTACCACTCTGGTGTGGATCTCACTCTGGTTTACCTGCGAGATTCGGTAGTAACTTGATCTGAAGTTACATGATCATCATCATTAGCTTCCTCACTAATTGGTGTAGGTGTCACTGAAACAGTTTTCTGTGATGCACTACTTTCCAATAAGGGAGCAGGTACAGTTACCTCGTCAAGTTCTACTTTCCTCCCACTCACTTCTTTCGAGAGAAACTCCTTCTCCAGAAAGTTTCCGAACTTAGCAACAAAAGTCTTGCCTTTGGATCTGTGATAGAAGGTGTATCCAATAGTCTCCTTTGGATATCCTATGAAGACACATTTCTCCGATTAGGGTTTGAGCTTATCAGGTTGAAGCTTTTTCACATAAGCATCACAATCCCAAACTTTAAGAAACGACAACTTTGGTTTCTTGCCAAACCACAGTTCATACGGAGTCGTCTCAACAGATTTAGATGGTGCCCTTTTAACGTGAATGCAGCTGTCTCTAATGCATAACCCCAAAACGATAGTAGTAGATCGGTAAGAGACATCATAGATTGCACTATATCCAACAAAGTACGGTTATGATGTTCGGACACACCATTATGCTGTGGTGTTCCATGTGGCATGAGTTTGTGAAACTATTCCACATTGTTTTAATTGAAGACCAAACTCGTAACTCAAATATTTGTCTCCGCGATCAGATCGTAGAAACTTTATTTTCTTGTTACGATGATTTTCCACTTCACTCTGAAATTCTTTGAACTTTTCAAATGTTTCAGACTTATGTTTCATCAAGTAGATATACCCATATCTGCTCAAATCATCTACGAATTTCAGAAAATAACGATACTTGCCGTGAGCCTTAACACTCATCGGACCGCATACATCAGTATGTATTATTTCCAATAAGTCAGTTGCTCGCTCCGGAGAACGGAGTCTTAGTCATCTTGCCCATGAGGCATGGTTCCCAAGCATCAAGTGATTCATAATCAAGTGATTCCAAAATCCCATCAGCATGGAGTTTCTTCATGCGCTTTACACCAATATGACATAAACGGCAGTGCTACAAATAAGTTGCACTATCATTATTAACTTTGCATCTTTTGGTTTCAATATTATGATTATGTGTACCACTATGATCGAGATCCAACGAACTATTTTCATTGGGTGTGTAACCATATAAGGTTTTATTCATGTAAACTGAACAACAATTTATTCTCTTACTTAAATGAATAACCGTATTACAATAAACATGATCAAATCATATTCATGCTTAACGCAAACACCAAATAACACTTATTCAGGTTCAACACTAATCCCGAAAGTATAGGGAGTGTGCGGTGATGATCATATCAATCTTGGAACCACTTCCAACACACATCGTCACTTCACCCTTAACTAGTCTCTGTTTATTCTGCAACTCCCGTTTCGAGTTACTAATCTTAGCAACTGAACTAGTATCAAATACTGAGGGGTTGCTATAAACACTAGTAAAGTACACATCAATAACATGTATATCAAATATACTTATGTTCACTTTGCCATCCTTCTTATCTGCCAATCACTTGGGGTAGTTCCGCTTCCAGTGACCAGTCCCTTTGCAGTAGAAACACTTAGTCTCAGGCTTAGGACCAGACTTGGGCTTCTTCACTTGAGCAACAACTTGCTTGTTGTTCTTCTTGATGTTCCCCTTCTTCCCTCTGCCCTTTTCTTGAAACTAGTGGTCTTGTCTACCATCAACACTTGATGTCTTTCTCGATTTCTACCTTCGTCAATTTCCGCATTACGAAGAGCTTGGGAATTGTTTCTGTTATCCCTTGCATATCATAGTTCATCATGAAGTTCTACTAACTTGGTGATGGTGACTAGAGAATTCTGTCAATCACTATCTTATCTGGAAGATTAACTCCCACTTGATTCAAGCGATTGTAGTACTCAGACAATCTGGGCACATGCTCACTAGTTGAGCGATTCTCCTCCATCTTTTAGCTATAGAACTTGTTGGAGACTTCATATCTCTCAACTCGGGTATTTGCTTGAAATATTAACTTCAACTCCTGGAACATCTCATATGCTCCATGACGTTCAAAACGTCTTTGAAGTCCCGATTCTAAGCCATTAAGCATGGTGCACTAAACTATCAAGTAGTCATCATATTGAGCTAGCCAAACGTTCATAACGTCTGCATCTGCTCCTGCAATAGGTCCGTCACCTAGCGGTGCATCAAGGACATAATTCTTCTGTGCAGCAATGAGGATAAACCTCAGATCACGGATCCAATCCGCATCATTGCTACTAACATCTTTCAACACAATTTTCTCTAGGAACATATCAAAACAAACACAGGGAAGCAACAACGCGAGCTATTGATCTACAACATAATTTGCAAAATACTACCAGGACTAAGTTCATGATAAATTTAAGTTCAATTAATTTACTTAAAGAACTCCCACTTAGATAGACATCCCTCTAATCCTCTAAGTGATTACGTGACCCAAATCAACTAAACCATGTCCGATCATCACGTGAGATGGAGTAGTTTCATTGGTGAACATCATTATGTTGATCATATCTACTATATGATTCACGCTCGACCTTTCGGTCTCCGTGTTCCGAGGCCATATATATATATGCTTGGCTCGTCAAGTATAACCTGGGTATTCCGCGTGTGCAGCTGTTTTGCACCCGTTGTATTTGAACGTAGAGCCTATCACACCCGATCATCACGTGGTGTCTCAGCACGAAGAACTTTCGCAATGGTGCATACTCAGGGAAAACACTTCTTGATAATTAGTGAGAGATCATCTTATAATGCTACCGTCAATCAAAGCAAGATAAGATGCATAAAAGATAAACATCACATGCAATCAATATAAGTGATATGATATGGCCATCATCATCTTGTGCTTGTGATCTCCATCGAAGCACCGTCGTGATCACCATCGTCATCGGTGCGACACCTTGATCTCCATCGTAGCATTGTTGTCGTCTCGCCAAGCTTGTGCTTCCACGACTATCGCTACCGCTTAGTGATAAAGTAAAGCATTACATCGCGATTGCATTGCATACAATAAAGTGACAACCATATGGCTCCTGCCAGTTGCCGATAACTCGGTTACAAAACATGATCATCTCATACAATAAAATTCGGCATCATGTCTTGACCATATCACATCACAACATGCCCTGCAAAAACAAGTTAGACGTCCTCTACTTTGTTGTTGCAAGTTTTACGTGGCTGCTACGGGCTTAAGCAAGAACCAATCTTACCTACGCATCAAAACCACAACGATAGTTTGTCAAGTTGGTGCTGTTTTAACCTTCGCAAGGACCGGGCGTAGCCACACTCAGTTCAACTAAAGTTGGAGAAACTGTCACCCGCAAGCCACCTATGTGCAAAGCACGTCGGGAGAACTGGTCTCGCGTAAGCGTACGCGTAATGTCGGTCCGGGCCGCTTCATCCAACAATACCACCGAACCAAAGTATGACATGCTGGTAAGCAGTATGACTTATATCGCCCACAACTCATTTGTGTTCTACTCGTGCATATAACATCAACATATAAAACCTAGGCTCGGATGCCACTGTTGGGTTTCGTAGTAATTTCAAAAAAATTCCTACGCACATGCAAGATCATGGTGATGCATAGCAACGAGGAGAGAGTGTGATCTACGTACCCGGTAGATCGACAACGGAAGCGTTTGGTTGATCTAGTCGTACGTCTTCACGGCCCGACCGATCAAGCACCGAAACTAAGGCACCTCCGAGTTTTAGCACACGTTCAGCTCGATGACGATCCCCGGACTCCAATCCAGCAAAGTGTCGGGGAAGAGTTTTGTCAGCACGACGGCGTGGTGACGATCTTGATGTACTACTGCTACAGGGCTTCGCCTAAGCACCGCTACAATATTATCGAGGACTATGGTGGCTGGGGGCGCCGCACACGGCTAAGAATAAGATCACGTGGATCAACTTGTGTGTTTCTGGGGTGCCCCTGCCTCCGTATATAAAGGACTAAGGGGGGGTGCGGCCAGCCTAGGAGAGGCGCGCCAGGAGAGTCCTACTCCCTCTGGGAGTAGGATTCCCCCCCCCCCAATCCTAGTTGGAATAGGATTCGCAAAGGGGGGAAAAGAGAGAGAGAGGCCGCCCCCCTCTCCTTGTCCTATTCGGACCAAGGGAGGAGAGGGGAGCTCGGCCCATGTTGGGCTGCCTCTTCTCTTTTCCACTAAGGCCCACTATGGCCCATATAGCTCCCGGGGGGTTCCGGTAACCTCCCGGTACTCCGGTAAAATCCCGATTTCACCCGGAACACTTCCGATATCCAAATATAGGCTTCCAATATATCAATCTTTATGTCTCGACCATTTCGAGACTCCTCGTCATGTCCGTGATCACATCCGGGACTCCGAACAACCTTCGGTACATCAAAATGCATAAACTCATAATATAACTGTCATTCATAACCTTAAGCGTGCGGACCCTACGGGTTCGAGAACAATGTAGACATGACCGAGACATGTCTCCGGTCAATAACCAATAGCGGGACCTGGATGCCCATATTGGCTCCTACATATTCTACGAAGATCTTTATCGGTCAGACCGCATAACAACATATGTTGTTCCCTTTGTCATCGGTATGTTACTTGCCCGAGATTCGATCGTCGGTATCCAATACCTAGTTCAATCTCGTTACCGGCAAGTCTCTTTACTCGTTCTGTAATACATCATCCCGCAACTAACTCATTAGTTGCAATGCTTGCAAGGCTTAAGTGATGTGCATTACCAAGAGGGCCCAGAGATACCTCTCCGACAATCGGAGTGACAAATCCTAATCTCGAAATACGCCAACCCAACATGTACCTTTGGAGACACCTGTAGAGCTCCTTTATAATCACCCAGTTACGTTGTGACGTTTGGTAGCACACAAAGTGTTCCTCTGGCAAACGGGAGTTGCATAATCTCATAGTCATAGGAACATGTATAAGTCATGAAGAAAGCAATAGCAACATACTAAACGATCGGGTGCTAAGCTAATGGAATGGGTCATGTCAATCAGATCATTCAACTAATGATGTGATCCTGTTAATCAAATAACAATTCTTTGTCCATGGTTAGGAAACATAACCATCTTTGATTAACGAGCTAGTCAAGTAGAGGCATACTAGTGACACTCTGTTTGTCCATGTATTCACACATGTATTATGTTTCCGGTTAATACAATTATAGCATGAAAAATAAACTTTTATCATGATATAAGGAAATAAATAATCACTTTATTATTGCCTCTAGGGAATATTTCCTTCAGTTGGCTGGCTTTTCTGGGGTGCCGTGTATTTGACACGAGCGATCGAGTATGCGGTCCAAATTGGACGGGCCTGGCGTACTTTGTTTAAATGGCTTTTTCCGCTGACCGGGTTTAGAGCCTTTGAATCCGGCATTGACTGTCGTATCCTCAGTATTATCGCTTTTAATGCGGCGCTTATGTTTGTTGCAACAGGACCTATTATTGTCGTCCTTGGTATCTGAGGTACCATGGTTCTTTGACATATTGTTACTGCGAGCCAGCCAGTTGTCTTCTCCCGCACAAAAGCGGGTCATTAGTGTCGTGAGGGCTGCCATAGATTTCGGCTTTTCCTGACCAAGGTGCCGGGCTAGCCACTCATCGCGGATGTTATGTTTGAAAGCCGCTAGGGCCTCTGCATCCGGACAGTCGACGATTTGATTTTTCTTTGTTATGAACCGAGTCCAGAATTGCCTGGTCGATTCCTCTGGCTGCTGGATTATGTTGCTCAAGTCATCATCATCTGGTGGTCGCACATAAGTGCCCTGAAAGTTGTCGAGGAATGTGGCCTCCAGATCTTCCCAGCAGCTGATGGACTCTGCTGGCAAGCTATTAAGACAATGCCGCGCTGGTCCTTTGAGCTTTAGTGGGAGGTATTTGATGGCGTGTAAGTCATCACCGCGGGCCATGTGGATGTGGAGGAGGAAATCCTCGATCCATACCGTAGGATCTGTTGTGCTGTCGTATGATTCAATATTGACAGGTTTGAAACCTTCTGGGATTTGATGATCCATTACTTCGTCTGTGAAGCATAAGGGGTGTGCGGCGCCTCTGTATTGGGCTATATCGCGACGTAGCTCAAATGGGTCTTGCCCGCTGTGTTCGGCCCGGCCGGATTTACTTTTACTGTATCCGACATGACGTTTATTGTCTCGCATAGTGGCGCGCCCTTGTGATCCGTAGATCGATCTTGCATGTTTTGCTTTGTCCTCCAGTACGTCTCGCAGGTCTGGCATGTTTCCCCATGCTTTTTTATTTGAATGGCGTCGGGGTGCAGGCTGAGCTTTTTGCTGGAATACCTCTATCACGGCCACGAGGTGGCCGATCAGCCGCATCATACACTTCTTCCTCAAGTCGGGGTAGAAACCTGCATTTTGGGTAACTCTTGGAGGGGCGCTCGAGTTTATATTCCTCGGCCGCGAGGACTTCAGTCCATCTGTCAGCTAGCAGATCTTGATCAGCTTGAAGCTGCTGCTACTTTTTCTTCAGGCTATTTGCCGTGGCCATAAGCCGGCGCTTGAAGCGCTCTTGTTCGACGGGATCCTCTGGTACGGCGAATTCATCATCGCCGAGGCTTGCCTCGTCTTTGGAGAGGGGCATGTAATTATCATCCTCCTCTTCTCCGTCTGCCGCTCTCTCAGGAGGGCTGGCTCCTCCATCCTCCTGCTCTAAATCTTGCTGGAGGGGATTGTTGTTGTCTTCGGCACTATCCGGAGTGTTATTATCTCCTGTGTCGGTATCACCACTTTTGCTTTGGCGGGACATAGAGTGGCGCCGCTTACGTCGGCGCTTGGGTTGCTTCTTGGAGGGGTCATCCTCCGCTATCTCATTGCCATTGCCTTCTTTGGGTGTATCCACCATGTATACATCGTATGATGAGGTGGTTGTCCAGTGCCCCGTAGGCAGTGGTTCCTCTTCGTCTCCCGCATCGTCGTCCATACTGTCGATGTCTTCGGAGTCGAAGTCGAGCATGTCGGATAAGTCATCGATAGTGGCTACTAAGTGGGTGGTGGGTGGGTCGCGAATTTCTTCGTCGTCCGCATCCCAGTCCTGCCGGACATAGTTCGGCCAGGATCCTCCTGATAAGGAGAGAGACCTTAACGAGTTCAGTATGTCGCCAAAGGGCGAGTGCTGAAAAATATCCACGGAGGTAAACTCCATGATTGGCACCCAATCAGATTCGATACGAACGGGCACAAGCGGTTCGGAGTCCATGGCCGGAGAAGGATCCGGCAGTTTATCAACACGGCTCTCGTGGAAGGTAAGGTCGATGTTCGGCTTGATCGTCGCTGAGGATAAGGCCTCCGTGGAGGGGTCCATCCACTCATCCGCGGAAGGCGCAACTGGCTCCGAATTGAGGGTCGAAGCGGCTGCCGGTGCAATCTCCTGAACACTGTCCGATGGTAGAGCTAAATCGTACTCATCGTGACCGCGTGACGCACAAGGCAGAGGCTCGAATCCGTCGAAGATCAAGTCTCCGCGGACATCGGCCGTGTAGTTTAAGCTTCCAAACCTGACCTGGTGGCCAGGGGCGTAACTTTTGATCTGCTCTAGATGGCCAAGTGAATTGGCCTGCAGTGCAAAGCCGCCGAACACAAAGATCTGTCTCGGGAGAAAAGTCTCACCCTGGACTGCATCGCTATCGATGATAGTAGGAGCCATCAAGCCTAATGGCGACGACACAGAGGAACTCTCAATGAAAGCACCAATGTCGGTGTCAAAACCGGTGGATCTCGGTTAGGGGGTCCTGAACTGTGCGTCTAGGCCGGATGGTAACAGGAGGCAGGGGACACAATGTTTTACCCAGATTCGGGCCCTCTTGATGGAGGTAAAACCCTACGTCCTTCTTGATTAATATTGATGATATGGGTAGTACAAGAGTAGATCTACCACGAGATCAGAGAGGCTAAACCCCAGAAGCTAGCCTATGGTATGATTGTATGTTGTCCTATGGACTAAAACCCTCTGGTTCATATAGACACCGGAGAAGTTAGGGTTACACAAGGTCGGTTACAAAGGAGGAGATATACATATCCGTATTGCCTAGCTTGCCTTCCATGCCAAGTAAAGTCCCATCCGGAAACGAGACGAAGTCTTCAATCTTGTGTCTTCATAGTCCAATAGTTCGGCCAATTGATATAGTCCGGCTGTCCGGAGACCCCCTAATCCAGGACTCCCACACTCGTCTATGTCACTCTTAGTATGTAATAGTTGCTTCTATTTAGAATGTCATTCTCGTCTGGATCACGAGAGTCTGAGTGCCGCAGATGGGTGCGTTTTGGTGCTGTAGCAAGGCTTCTTATGAACTATCATGTCTTGATGTTTATGTGAGTAGTAGTCACTAGTCAGTGTTTGAATGTTGTATATATCGTTGTTTCGAACTGTTTATTGTCTCGAACTACTGGTGGGCTAAATGAGGGCATCACCATTCTCCAGTGTTCAGAGTATATCTTCTTTTTCAAGTTATATAATTTGAGCTCAGTGTCTTTTCGATGATGTGCACTTGTTTGGGCCAGTGAGGTGTCGTTGAATATGGGCCGAGCAGTAACGCAATGCCAAACAGGTCAATTATGACTCTCAGGCCGGGCTCACAAAAGATCCTGAAAAAAAGGTCGGGCTCTCCAAAAGAAAATGAATAAGGACTCTTAGGCCGACATGTGGGCGCCACCGGTGTTTTCGTGCGCTTGCGCGCCGACAGCATATTTGGCGCGTGCTCGAAATTCATGCTACCTTTTCATCCGCAGTCTCCCGCCCCTCCCCACCTCTGGAATCTCGATTCCTACTCCAGTTACCCCAAATCCCCCTCCTGTACTCCCTATACTCAAGCGCACTATCATGTCGCCGGTCAACGCGGATCTTCGAGCTGGAGATCCTGAGGTCCGTCCTGCCTTCGGTCGCTGCGTGCTGTCGCTCAACAGTGGCATGGCGGTGCTTGACGACTAGTTTGTCGGCAAAGTGCTGATGGTAACCATCAACGGCGACCGGCCTCCCGTCTCACCGGATGACCTAGTCAAAGCTCTTGGCATTGCGCACAGCATCTAAATAAGTGACTTGCTCGTCGAAGTCTGTCCACCACCGGCTGATTTCTTCATCAAGTTCCGGACAACTTTCGACTGCAGTCGTGAGTTTGAATCTTCCCGGCGTTTGTTCTGCGATGGCGCGCTCGTGAGCTTTGATCGGTGGCACCCAGGATGGGGCTCGGTGCCCTCTGAGCTTGAGTTTTTAACAAAGCTTACCTTCCACGGCATGCCTCGATGTGCTTGGAACGGCGAGTCCATGAACGAGCTTATCAACGACCTTGGAGGTGAGCTCGTAAGTATGTTTGTTCCTCCAGACAGCTGGGCTATGACGGTTATGGCATGGATGAAGAAGCCGTCCACCATACCGAAGGTGATTGGTGTTGAGATACCGGTGCAGGAACCGGGGTTGTACTATTCGTCGCCACCAAGGCCGCCGCGGACCACGTTAGGGATGTACCTGTATCGAGTGTTCGTGTATGTTGAAGATGTGGTCAATCCATCAATCGAAGTCCTGCCGCCGCCGCTGGTGCCAGGGTCCGTCGATGACGTCCATTACAGGAGTTAACGTCAGACTTTCCCCGTGTTGCTCGGAACGATGGATGGCACAGGGCCTACTCCATCGCGTGGCGGAGGCCACTGCTTCTTTGGGATAAGAGGCAGGGCTGGCTGCCTGGATGTGCTCTAATTTGAGGTAACAACTGAATCTTGTCATATACTAGTTAAATCCGAGCTATGGGTGTGAAGCACTGATATGCCAGTACATTTGATTGTGACCTGTTCTAATTATGTACCTGAACTTTTTTTAGAAAGGGCTGTACGTCAACTTAATGTGCTAGGAGAACTTATTGTGTTCTCTGTCTGTTTTCTTTGCACAACATTCAAGATATTTCCCCGTCATTGATAAAGACGATGAACCGTTATGTACGACTTCGTTGGTTTCAACATAGCCCTTCCCGTAGCGATCCACTGCTTCCATCCTGATTGTGCCGCCTACGTGAAATTTTTGTATGCAAGTTCAGTGTGCTATGATGTTCTATATGATTGTGTCAACTATATAAGTTTTTACTAAGCATCAGCAATGCATATGGCTGAAAGATGTATTTACGAGCATCGGCCGATGGGTCTCTCTCTCTCTCACACACACACACACGCACATGCACAAGTGGGACCCGTTGAATTATTTATTTGCTCGTGACAGCTTTTAATTAGGTTCCACTCTAATCTAACTTTTTTCTTAAGTTATTAATTGAGCTCAGTGACTTCAAAAAGTTGTACAAAAGCCTTGTTTGGGCCTTTCCGGCGTCGCTGAATGTGGGCTGAGTAACCATGTTAGGTTGTACTGTACTACACATGCCTTTTCGCTATTTTTTCTTAAATAATACATTTTTTATTAATTTTCATAAATATTAAGCTGGATAATTTTTTTTCAAAAATCATACACCGTCCGCCCGCTGCAGGCCGACTGGGCCTAGTCGGCCCATAGCAGGCCGATTGGATTCCAGTCGGCCTACAGCTGGCCGACTGGCCCATGTCGGCCCACTATGGGCCGACTGGAGCTAATTGGCTCGCTGTGGGCTAATTGTTTTTGCAAAAGTGTTAATCATGTATTTAAAAAATATGTGTATTGTGACCTCCTCAGCTCGCTGTGGGCCCACTGTTGACTAAAAATATGTTTTAAAAAGTGTTAATCATGTATTTAAAAATTGTTAAATGTGTGTATAAAAAATGTTCCTTATCTATACAATTTTTTAAATGTGTGTATAAAAAATAGCTTTTTTCAACATCAGCAATGCAACTGGGCTGACAGTTGTACACAATATCCGGGTCAACTTGTTATTCTCCGCCCCGCTGGGCTGCAAACTTTCCTAGGAGGTATGCATTAGGCTTAACAAGAAAATGGACTTTAAGAAATAATAAATGGGATGTAATTATAATAACTGGACAGTTACTATGCACCAAACACGTAATTAGTTTGAAAAATATATTATTATTGGAATTTGAAAATTTTAATTTCATTACTTGTTGCGTGCGCAATATTTCGTTGGATTTTAACGTAATACAACTTTATTTTGAAATTATATTAAACCTGACTAGAAATTTCGGATACAAATATTTCGGATCCCATCAAAATGTGGGAATTTTTTTTGAATTCTGTTTTAAGCGGTAGTTTGAAATTATTAATCGTTGTCCTAGCTAGAAGTTGGGCTGTAATTTTAACAAACTGTAAATGGGCTGTAGTAAATTCCATTAGAATTAAAAAATGGGTTATACAATCTTAAAAATCGCAAATGGGCTATATGTTCTCTGCCAAATCCGAGCTGTGGGCCTACTAAGTTAACGCGTACCAAGGGCTTTGTCAACTTAGTCAATATAAACGATTCTAGCTGTAGTGATCGTACGATGCCCATCCAACAGCCGTAGTGCTTCTTCAACCTCTGGTCTTCTTGCTCCAGCCGCCCAAAGCAGCGCCGGTCGTGTCGCATGCTCCTGCCTCCCGTGGCTGGCTGTGACGCTGCGGAGGCCTCACCGCCCCGTACTACTCCCACCGCTGGCCAGGCCATCCCTCTACTCACCCACACCCCCTGTTATTCTGCGGCGACGGCAGCCTCACACCGCAGTCGAACCAGTGAACCCTTGTACTCCTCTTCATGCGGGCTTCCACTGCTGCGTCTTCCCCGGCTCCGCGCCGTCCCCTTCCTAGGCCTCGCCGTCGTCCAGACCAACGCCATGGTGCTCTCGGTGCAGCGTGGTCAACATGGTCAACGACCGACTTCCATCGGAAGAGTACTGTACGTGAAGAGGCTAACAGCTGGGTCCATGGCAGCCGCAAGGAAGTGCCTCCTTATTATGCGCAAAATAATTATTCCTCCACCTGACAGCGGGGACCCATCGGACGGGCCACAGTATTTCGCGAAAAAAATGATTCGCCCCCTGACTACTGGGACCCACGAGCTACATCTTCGCATGCAAGGAAGTGCGTTCGGAAGAAAAATGATTCGCCCCCCTGACTGCTGGGACCGACCAGCTACATCTTCGCAGGCAAGGAAGTGCCTGACAGTTGGGACCCACCTGGTCGAAGCGTACATAGCGTTGTCATTCTGGTCGCGAACGTGTACGTACATACTGGTCAATGTAGAGGCGCGCACGTGTCGTAGTAGAGGCGCGCACGTATCGTAGTAGAGGCACGCACGTAGCATGTACATGTACGTACAGCGGCCAGGGTGCAAGAAACAAAATACGGCCACGTATGTGTACATACGGGCGGGGTCTCGAACGCCTACTCGCGCATACGTATGGCGAGGGCTCGTGTATATGGCTGGGTCGGAACGGAGAAACAGCGTCGTCGTCGTGTTCATGGGGAGGCAACGAAATGCGTCGTGTTCATCGGGAGGGCTTGGACGGAATAGGCGATGGAAACGAGGCCTGGCGTACCGCAGAACGGAGGAAACGGCCTTGTGTTCGACCGGCCACGTTCGAAACGGGATCCTGTTCATCGGGAGGGGTCTGGCGTACCGCAAAACGGAGGAAACGGACCTCCTACGGTCGAAAAGGGGGTCCTGTTGATCGGGAGGGGTGTGGCGTACCGCAAAGCGGAGGAAACGGACTTGTGTTGGAGCGCTACAGTCGAAACAGGGGTCCTGTTCATCGGGAGGGGTGTGGCGTACCGCAAAACAGGACTCCATGGGATACTGTTCATCTCCACCGTCGACCCCTCCAGCCTCCACGAGCTACTGTTCATCCACCGTCGACCTCCTCCAGCCTCCACCTGCGACTGTTCATCCACGGGTTCCTGTTCATCCAGCCTCCACCGCGCGCTACTCCATCGGCTACTGTTCAACCACCCCTCCACCGTCTACTATTCAACCAGTCCTCCACACCACGGGGTCCTGTTCAACCACCCCTCCACGGGCACCCCTCCACCGTCTACTGTTCATCCAGCCCTCCACACCACGGGGTCATGTTCAACCACCCCTCCATCGTCTACTGTTCATCCGGCCCTCCACCACACCACGGGGTCCTGTTCATCCAGAGGCAACGCCACCGCTCATTGTTCATCCAAACCTCCCCGCAACGCTCACTGTTCATCCCATCGATCGGCTTCAGTTAGCAGCAGTAGCGAAGGAATCGCTCGATCCGGTTCGGTTAACAGCCATCGATCGATTGCTCGGGTTCAGTAACGCGTAGCCTGCAGTGCAATCGCTCGGGTTCAGTTAGAGCTCAACGCCTCGCTCGGGTTCAGTTAGAGCCAACGCCTCGCACACACGCGCATACGTGTACGAGAGAAACGCGCATCGCTCGGCCCCCGACCTCCCATCGTAACCGGGAACTCCCCAAAATTATCCTCCCCCTCGCTTCTACCATGGTTTTTTCCGTCATGGACGGTCCAAAGAATGTCATGCAGCTGTGTCTCCGGCCCGCCCAGGACGAAAAGCCCATTTTCTGTCATGATTTTTTGTCATAGAAGTAGGAGCCCACCACATCTATGATGATACCGGGTTTTGTCACAATTATCGTTATAGAAGTGTCATATGTATGACAGAAAAAAAAATTGTTCGGCCCAAAATGTCACGGATGTGTCTTTTTTTGTAGTGGAAACTGCGGATCTCAAATATATAAGTATTCATCCCAATCTTTTTGCTATCATTAAGGAACCATTTGCTACAAATGATTTTTTCGATTTTGTGCCTATAAGTTTGATAATTAATAAAAAGGAAGAAACTCCTAAGGGTCATAGATGTCTCATTAAAGAATTGCCAACCAAAGATGGCAATACCTAGATCTATCTTCGCTTTTATGCCTAGCTAGGGGCGTTAAACGATAGCGCTTGTTGGGAGGCAAGCCAATTTTATTTTTATTCCTTGCTTTTTGCTCCTGTTTAGTAATAAATAATTTATCTACCCTCTGTTTTGGTTGTGTTTTTTGTGTTTAATTAGTGTTTGTGCCAAGTAGAACCGTTGGGAAGACTTGGGGAAAGTCTTTTTAATCTTGCTGTAAAAAAACAGAAACTTTAGCGCTCATAAGAATTTCTGCCATTTTTATTTGGGAAGTGATATTTAGTTAATTATTTTTATAGATGATTAATAGATAAATTTCTCACGTCTAGAAATTTATTTTAGAATTTTTGGGGTTCCAGAACTTGCGTTAGCTACAGATTACTACAGACTGTTCTGTTTTTGACAGATTCTGTTTTTCGTGTGTTGTTTGCTTATTTTGATGAATCTATGGCTAGTAAAATAGTTTATAAACCATAGAGAAGTTGTAATACAGTAGGTTTAACACCAATATAAATAAATAATGAGTTTGTTACAGTACCTTGAAGTGGTGTTTTGTTTTCTTTCGCTTACGGAGCTCACGACATTTTCTACTTTAAGTTTTGTGTTGTGAAGTTTTCAAGTTTTGGGTGAAAGAATTGATGGAACAAGGAGTGGCAAGAGCCTAAGCTTGGGGATGCCCATGGCACCCCAAGATAATCTAAGGACACCGAAAAGCCAAAGCTTGGGGATGGGCATCCCCTCTTTCGTCTACTTCCATCGGTAACTTTACTTGGAGCTATATTTTTATTTACCACATGATATGTGTTTTGCTTGGAGCGTCTTGTATTATTTGAGTCTTTATTTGTTAGTTTTCCACAATCATCCTTGTTGTACACACCTTTTGAGAGAGACACACATGATTCGGAAATTGTTAGAATACTCTAGGTGCTTCACTTATATCTTTTGAGTTATATAGTTTTTGCTCTAGTACTTCACTTATATCTTTTAGAGCACGGTGGTGGATTTGTTTTATAGAAACTATTGCTCTCTCATGCTTCACTTAGATTATTTTTAGAGTCCTACAAAACAGCGTGGTAATTTGCTTTAATTATGTTAGGCATTCAAGATTTTTTTTTCTTATGAGTGTGTTGAATACTATGAGAAGTTTGATACTTGATAATTGTTTTGAGATATGGAGATGGTGATATTAGAGTCATGCTAGTTGAGTAGTTATGAATTTGAGAAATACTTGTGTTGAAGTTTGTGATTCCCGTAGCATGAACGTATGGTGAACCATTATGTGATGAAGTCAGAGCATGATTTATTTATTGATTGTCTTCCTTATCAGTGGGGGTCGGGGACGAGCGATGGTCTTTTCCTACCAATCTATCCCCCTAGGAGCATGCGCGTAATACTTTGCTTCGATAACTAATAGATTTTTGCAATGAGTATATGAGTTCTTTATGACTAATGTTGAGTCCATGGATCATATGCACTTTCTTCCTTCCACCATTGCTAGCCTCTCTAATACCGCGCACTTTTCGCCGGTATCATACACCCGCCATATACCTTCCTCAAATCAGCCACCATACCTACCTATCATGCCATTTCCATAGCCATTCCGAGATATATTGACATGCAACTTACCACAGTTCTGTTTATTATGACACGCTCCATCATTATCATATTGCTTCACATGACATGTAGTTGGCATTGTATTTGTGGCAAAGCCACCGTTCATAATTCTTTCATACATGTCACTCATGCATCATTGTACATCCCGGTACACCGCTGGAGGCATTCACATAGAGTCATATTCTGTTCTAAGTATTGAGTTGTAAGTAAATAAAAAAGTGTGATGATCATCATTTTTAGAGCATTGTCCCAAGTGAGGAAAGGATGATGGAGACTATGATTCCCCCACAAGTCGGGATGAGACTCCGGACTAAAAAAAGAGGCCATAAAGAAAGAGAAAAGGCCCAAATAAAAAAATGAGAGAAAAAGAGAGAAGGGACAATGCTACTATCCTTTTACCACACTTGTGCTTCAAAGTAGCACCATGATCTTCATGATAGAGAGTTTTCTATGTTATCACTTTCATATACTAGTGGGAATTTTTTGTTATAGAACTTGGCTTATATATTCCAATGATGGGATTTCTCAAAATGCCCTAGGTCTTCGTGAGCAAGCAAGTTGGATGCAACCCACTTAGTCTCTTCTATTGAGCTTTCATATACTTATAGCTCTAGTGCATCTGTTGCATGGCCATCCCTACTCACCCACATTGATATCTATTAATGGGCATCTCCATAGCCCGTTGATACGCCTAGTTGATGTGAGACTATCTTCTCCCTTTTTGTCTTCTCCACAACCACCATTCTATTCCACATATAGTGCTATGCGAAGGAAATATACCCTAGAGGCAATAATAAAGTTATTATTTATTTCCTTATATCATGATAAATGTTTATTATTCATGCTAGAATTGTATTAACCGGAACCATGATACATGTGTGAATACATAGACAAACAGAGTGTCACTAGTATGCCTCTACTTGACTAGCTTGTTGATCAAAGATGGTTATGTTTCCTAGCCATAGACAAAGAGTTGTCATTTGATTAACGGGATCACATCATTAGGAGATTGATGTGATTGACTTGACCCATTTCGTTATCTTAGCACTCGATCATTTAGTATGTTGCTATTGCTTTCTTCATGACTTACACATGTTCCTATGACTATGAGATTATGCAACTCCCGTTTACCGGAGGAACACTTTGTGTGCTACCAAATGTCACAACGTAACTGGGTGATTATAAAGGTGCTCTATAGGTGTCTCTGAAGGTACTTGTTGGGTTGTCGTATTTCGAGATTAGGATTTGTCACCCCGATTGTCGAAGAGGTATCTCTGGGCCCAATCGGTAATGCACATCACTTAAGCCTTGCAAGCATTGCAACTAATGAGTTAGTTGCGGGATGATGTATTACGGAACAAGTAAAGAGACTTGCCGGTAATGAGATTGAACTAGGTATTGAGATACCGACGATCGAATCTCGGGCAAGTAACATACCGATGACAAAGGGAACAACGTATGGTGTTATGCGCTTTGACCGATAAAGATCTTCGTAGAATATGTAGGAGCCAATATGAGCATCCAGGTTCCGCTATTGGTTATTGAACGGAGACGTGTCTCGGTCAGGTCTACATAGTTCTCGAACCCGTAGGGTCCGCACGCTTAAACTTCAATGACGGTTATATTATGAGTTTACGTGTTTTGATGTACCAAAGGTAGTTCGGATCCACGGATGAGATCGGGGACATGACAAGGAGTCTCAAAATGGTCGAGACGTAAAGATCGATATATTGGACGACTATATTCGGACATCGGAAAGGTTTCGAGTGATTCAGGTATTTATTAGAGTACCGGGGAGTTACGGGAATTCGCCGGGGAGTGTATGGGCCTTATTGGGCTTTAGGGGAGAGAGAGAGAGAGAGAGGTAGGCCGCGCCCCCCCAAGGCCTAGTCCGAATTGGACTAGGGGGAAGGGCTGCGCCCCCTCCTTTCTTCTCTTCTCTTTTCCCTTTCCTTCTCTCCTACTCCTACTACTTGGAAGGCCTCCTAGTTCTACTAGGAAAGGGGGAATCCTACTCCCGGTGGAAGTAGGACTCCCCTAGGGCGCGCCATAGAGAGGGCCGACCCCTCCCCTCCTCCACTCCTTTATATACATGGCCAGGGGGCACCCCATAGACACAACAATTGATCCCTTGGATCTCTTAGCCGTGTGCGGTGCCCCCCTCCACCATAATCCACCTCAGTCATATCGTAGCGGTGCTTAGGAGAAGCCCTGCATTGGTAGAACATCATCATCGTCACCACGCTGTCGTGCTGACAGAACTCTCCCTCAAAGCTCGACTGGATCGAAGTTTGAGGGACGTCATCGAGTTGAACGTGTGCAGAACTCGAAGGTGTCGTGCGTTCAGTGCTTGATCGGTCAGATTGTGAAGACGTACGACTACATCAACCACATTGTGCTAATGCTTCCGCTTTCGGTCTACGAGGGTACGTGGACACACTCTCCCCTCTCATTGCTATGCATCACCATGATCCTGTGTGTGCGTAGGAAATTTTTTGAAATTACTACGTTCCCCAACAGTGGCATCCGAGCCTGGTTTTATGCGTAGATGTCATATGCACGAGTAGAAAACAAGTGAGTTGTGGGCGATACAAGTCATACTTCTTACCAGCATGTCATACTTTGGTTCGACGGTATTGTTGATGAAGTGGCCCGGACCGACATTACGCGTACGCTTACGCGAGACTGGTTCTACCGACGTGCTTTGCACACAGGTGGCTGGCGGGTGTCAGTTTCTCCAACTTTAGTTGAACCGAGTGTGGCTACGCCTGGTCCTTGCGAAGGTTAAAACAACACCAACTTGACAAACTATCATTGTGGTTTTGATGCGTAGGTAAGAACGGTTCTTGCTCAGCCCGTAGCAGCCACGTAAAACTTGCAACAACAAAAGTAGAGGACGTCTAACTTGTTTTTGCAGGGCATGTTGTGATGTGATATGGTCAAAGCATGATGCTAAATATTATTGTATGAGATGATCATGTTTTGTAACCGAGTTATTAGCAACTGGCAGGAGCCATATGGTTGTCGCTTTATTGTATGCAATGCAATCACCCTGTAATGCTTTACTTTATCACTAAGCGGTAGCGATAGTCATAGAAGCATAAGATTGGCGAGACGACAACGATGCTACGATGGAGATCAAGGTGTCGCACCGGTGACGATGGTGATCATGACGGTGCTTCGGAGATGGAGATCACAAGCACAAGATGATGATGGCCATATCATATCACTTATATTGATTGCATGTGATGTTTATCTTTTATGCATCTTATCTTGCTTTGATTGACGGTAGCATTATAAGATGATCACTCACTAAATTTCAAGATAAAAGTGTTCTCCCTGAGTATGCACCGTTGCCAAAGTTCGTCGTGCCCAGACACCACATGATGATCGGGTGTGATAAGCTCTGCGTCCATCTACAACGGGTGCAAGCCAGTTTTGCACACGTAGAATACTCAGGTTAAACTTGACGAGCCTAGCATATGCAGGTATGGCCTCGGAACACTAAGACCGAAAGGTCGAGCGTCAATCATATAGTAGATATGATCAACATAGTGATGTTCACCATTGAAAACTACTCCATTTCACTTGATGACCGGTTATGGTTTAGTTGATTTGGACCACGTGATCACTTAGATGATTAGAGGGATGTCTATCTAAGTGGGAGTTCTTAAGTGATATGATTAATTGAACTTTAATTTATCATGAACTTAGTCTTGGTAGTATTAGCATATCTATATTGTAGATCAATAGCTCGCGTTTAGCTCCCCTGTTTTATTTTTGATATGTTCCTAGGGAAAACTAAGTTGAATGATGTTAGTAGCAATGATGCGGATTGGATCCGTGATATGAGGTTTATCCTCATTGCTGCATAGAAGAATTATGTCCTTGATGCACCGCTAGGTGACAAACCTATTGCAGGAGCAGATGCAGATGTTGTGAACATTTGGCTAGCTCAATATGATGACTACTTGATAGTTTAGTGCACCATGCTTAAACGGCTTAGAACCTGGACTTCAAAGACATTTTGAAAGTCATGGACCATATGAGATGTTCCAGGAGTTGAAGTTAATATTTCAAGCAAATACCTGAGTTGAGAGATATGAAGTCTCCAACATGTTCTATAGCTAAAAGATGGAGGAGAATAGCTCAAGCAGTGAGCATGTGCTTAGATTGTCTGGGCACTACAATCGCTTGAATCAAGTGGGAGTGAATCTTCCAGATAAAATAGTGATTGACAGCATTCTCTAGTCACCATCACCAAGTTGGTAGAACTTCGTGATGAACTATAGTATGCAAGGGATGACAAAAACGATTCCCGAGCTTTTCATGATGATGAAATCGATGAAGGTAGAAATCAAGAAAAAGCATCAAGTGTTGATGATTAACAAGACCACTAGTTTCAATAAAAAGGGCAAAGGGAAAGAAAGGGAACTTCATGTAGAATGGCAAGCATGTTGTTACTTCCGTGAAGAAGCCCAAAGCTAGACTAAAGCCTGAAACTAAGTGCTTCTACTGCAAAGGGACTGATCACTGGAAGCGGAACTACCCCAAGTAATTGGCGGATAAGAAGGATGGCAAAGTGAACATAGGTATATTTGATATACATGTTATTGATGTGTACTTTACTATTGTTTATAGCAACCCCTCAGTATTTGATACTAGTTCAGTTGCTAAGAATAGTAACTCGAAACGGGAGTTGCAGAATGAACAGAGACTAGTTAAGGATGATGTGAAGATGTGTATTGGAAATGGTTCCAATATTGATATAATCATCATCACACACTCCCTATACTTTCGGGATTAGTGTTAAACCTAAAATAAATGTTATTTAGTGTTTGCATTGAGCATGAATATGATTGGATCATGTTTATTGCAATACGGTTATTCATGTAAGTTAGAGAATAATTGTTGTTCTGTTTACATGAATAAAACCTTCTATGGTCATACACCCAATGAAAATGGTTTGTTGGATCTCGATTGTGGTGATACACATTTTCATAATATTGAAGCCAAAAGATGCAAAGTCTATAATGATAGTGCAACTTATTTGTGGCACTGTCGTTTAGGTCATATTGGTGTAAAGCGCATGAAGAAAATCCATGCTGATGGGCTTTTGGAATCACTTGATTATGAATCAGTTAATGCTTGTGAACCATGCCTCATGGGAAAGATGACTAAGACTCCATTCTCCGGAACAATGGAGCGAGCAACAGATTTGTTGGAAATCATACATACTGATGTATGTGGTCCGATGAATATTGAGGCTCGTGGCAGGTATCATTATTTTCTGATCTTCACAGATGATTTGAGCAGATATGAGTATATCTACTTGATGAAACACAAGTCTGAAACATTTAAAAAGTTCAAAGAATTTCAGAGTAAAGTGGAGAATCATCGTAACAAAAATAAAAGTTTCTACGATATGATCGCAGAAGTAAAATATTTGATTTATGAGTTTGGCCTTCAGTTAAAACAATGTGAAATAGTTTCACTACTCACGCCACCTAGAACACCACAGTGTAATGGTGTGTCCGAACGTCGTAACCGTACTTTATTAGATATGGTGCGATCTATGATGTCTCTTACCGATTTACCACTATCGTTTTGGGGTTATGCATTAGAGACAGCTACATTCACGTTAAATACGGCACCATCTAAATCCGTTGAGACGACACCGTATGAACTATGGTTTGGCAAGAAACCTAAGCTATCGTTTCTTAAAGTTTGAGGTTGTAATGCTTATGTGAAAAAGTTTCAACCTGATAAGCTCAAACCCAAATCGGAGAAGTGCATCTTCATAGGATACCCAAAAGAAAATGTTGGGTACACCTTCTATCACAGATCCGAAGGCAAGATATTCATTGTTGAGAATGGATCCTCTCTAGAGAAGGAGTTTCTCTCGAAAGAAGTGAGTGGGAGGAAAGTAGAAATTAACGAGGTAGCTATACCTGCTCCCTTATTGGAAAGTAGTTCATCACAGAAATATGTTCCTGTGACTCCTACACCAATTAGTGAGGAAGCTAATGATGATGATCATGTAACTTCAGATCAAGTTACTACCGAACCTCGTGGGTAAAGCAGAGTGCGATCCGCACCAGATTGGTACGGTAATCCTATTTTGGAGGTCATGTTAATTGACCATGACGAACCTACGAACTATGAGGAAGCGATGATGAGCCCAGATTCTGCGAAATGGCTTGAGGCCATGAAATCTGAGATGGGATCCATATATGAGAACAAAGTGTGGACTTTGGTTGACTTTCCCGATGATCGGCAAGCCATAGAAAATAAATGGATCTTCAAGAGGAAGACGGACGCTGATAGTAGTGTTACTATCTACAAAGCTAGACTTGTCGAAAAAGGTTTTTGACAAAGTTCAAGGTGTTGACTATGATGAGATTTTCTCACTCGTAGCGATGCTTAAGTTTGTCCGAATCATGTTAGCAAATTGCCGCATTTTATGAAATCTGGCAAATGGATAAACAAAATTGCATTCCTTATAGGATTTATTAAAGAAAGAGTTGTATATGACGGAACCAGAAGGTTTTGTCAATCCTAAAGGTGCTAACAAAATATGCCAGCTCCAGCGATCCATCTATAGACTGGTGCAAGCATCTCGGAGTTGAAATATACGCTTTGATAAGTTGATCAAAGCATATAGTTTTATACAGACTTGCGATGAAGCCTGTATTTACAAGAAAGTGAGTGGGAGCACTACAGCATTTCTAATAAGTATATGTAAATGATATATTGTTGATCGGAAATAATGTAGAATTATTCTGCAAAGCATAAAGGAGTGTTTGAAAGGAGTTTTTCAAAGAAAGACCTCGGTGAAGCTGCTTACATATTGAGAATCAAGATCTATAGAGATAGATCACGACGCTTGATAAGTTTTTTCAGTGAGTACATACCTTGACAAGATTTTGTAGTAGTTCAAAATGGAACAGTCAAAGAAAGAGTTCTTGCCTGTGTTACAAGGTGTGAAATTGAGTAAGACTCAAAGCCCGACCACGGCAGAAGATAGAAAGAGAATGAAAGTCATTCCCTATGCCTCAGCCATAGGTTCTATAAAGTATGCCATGCTGTGTACCAGATCTATTGTATACCCTACACTGTTTTTTTGGCAAGGGAGTTGTCGGTGTCAAAACCGGCGGATCTCGGGTAGGGGGTCCTAAACTGTGCGTCTAGGCCGGATGGTAACAGGAGGCAGGGGACACGAAGTTTTACCCAGGTTCGGGCCCTCTCGATGGAGGTAAAACCCTACGTCCTGCTTGATTAATATTGATGGTATGGGTATTACAAGAGTTGATCTACCACGAGATCAGAGAGGCTAAACCCTAGAACCTAGCCTATGGTATGATTGTTGATGTGTAAGTTGT
Source organism: Triticum urartu (assembly GCF_003073215.2). NCBI lineage: Eukaryota > Viridiplantae > Streptophyta > Magnoliopsida > Poales > Poaceae > Triticum > Triticum urartu. The sequence goes on along the minus strand of NC_053022.1, from coordinate 61,030,203 downwards.
CCTACGGACTAAAACCCTCCGGTTTATATAGACACCGGATAGGGTTAGGGTTACATAGAGTCGGTTACAATGGTAGGATATCTGAACATCCGTATCGCCAAGCTTGCCTTCAATGCCAAGGAAAGTCCCTTCTGAACACGGGACGGAGTCTTCAATCTTGTATCTTCATAGTCCAGGAGTCCGGCTTGAAGGTATAGTTCGGCTATTCGAAAACCCCCTAATCCAGGACTCCCTCAGTAGCCCCTAAACCAGGCTTCAATGGCGACGAGTCCGGCGCGCAAATTGTCTTCGGCATTGCAAGGCGGGTTCCTCCTCCAAATACTTCATAGAAGATCTTGAACACAAAGATAGTGTCCGGCTCTGCAAAGTAAGTTTCCACATATTGCCATAGAGAGAATAATAATATTAACACAAATATAATTTGCTGACGTATTCCATGGTGCGACACGCCACGGCCAAGCCTTTATCCAAATCGTTTCATTATCCCACCTCAGCGCGTTATGCGAGGCGGTTTCCTTGGCACGTCTTGTCAAAGCAGAGATCGTGTCCCCTCATTTCGGGATTCTCATCAATACGGGCGTGGGTAACCCAACCGCTTCTAGGACTCCTAGATCATAGGCAAGTCCAAACGGACACGGGGAGGACGCTTGATATCCACCCTATGTATAAAGGGGCAAAGCTTTTACTTTTCCCTCCCGTGCTCAATCGAATCCTTCCCCCGCCTCAAGCTCAAACGCCCAAAGCTCAGGTCAGGTGCTCCGAACCTTCAGTCATGTCCGGATCCAGCCTTCAAGGCCGATGGATGCCCTCCTCCATCACGGAACAAGACATCAAAAAGTTGAGGGAGGCCAGGTATCTAACCGCCGAAATATCCCATCGGCTGCCTCCCCGGGGGCAGGCCGTCCCCTCTCCCAAACCCAACGAGAGCGTTGTGTTCGTCCCCCACTTCCTCCGGGGTCTAGGTTTTGCACTGGATCCTTTCGTCAGGGGCTTGATGTTTTATTACGGGCTAGATTTCCATGATCTAGCTCCAAACTCCTTCCTGCATATCACGACTTTTGTTGTCGTATGCGAGGCCTTCCTCCGGGTTACCCCCCACTTCGGCTTATGGCTCAAGACCTTTGAAGTAAAGACGACGGTGATCGAAGGGCAACATACAGAGTGTGGAGGCGCCTCAATACGCAAGATGACGGGAGCTCCGTGGCCCAATGGTTCCATCCCAGAGGTGTCTGCATTGTGGCAACAAGAGTGGTTCTACGTCACGACTCCTAGAAGTGCCAAGTGGGCGACCACCCCCGTTTTTCACTCGGGCCCTCCACCACGACTGATGTCATGGATCAGCAGAGGACTGAGCTGGGGTCTAGCCAAGGACGTACCTTTACTGCAAAACCGCATTCGAGATCTCTTCAACGGAGATCTCAGTTTGGTCGCGGTAATACAAGTTATGCTGGTTCGTCAAGTCCAGCCTTGCAAACGTCGGCCCCTTCGCTTGTGGGAGTTCAATCCCGAGGGTCCGCGTGCCATTCAAAATTTTCTCGGCCTGACGCACGAGGATATGTATAAGTCATTCTTCGGACATCAAGTAGAGTGTCCGGAAATCACCGAGGACGTGGGCCTGAGCAGTAACCGCGCCGCCGAACAGGTAAAGAATCTTCCGACCAAACATATTATCTTTCCTTCGTTACGAAGTTATTGAGAGTTTTCTTTTTCGACCAGGACTGGCTAACAAAGGAGAAATTGATTCGGTGTTCGGCCCCCCTCCCTGAGGGCTTGGAGAATCCGGTATTGGAAAAGATGCTCCAGACCGCACCTTGCCCGAATCCCTTGAAGGAAGATACTGTGGAGGGTAATGCGGGCGGACACGGGCCCCCAACGCTGCCTATTCTAACCGAGGGAGCAAGCGTCTCCATGAAGGAAGACGACCGGAAAAGGAAAAGGACTGCGCCCGGGAATTCGGAAGCCGAAGCTTCCAAACGGGAGAAGAAATCTTCTACCAGGGGCCCTACCTCAGGGGGCGGTGCTGCCGCACAAAGTCCGCGGGGGGATCAATTCTCCCGGGAGTCATAAGTGACCTGAAAACTTTAGTAGTACAGATATGCCATCTTTTTTTCTTCTGAGAAAATAACCACCGCATATATTTGTGCAGTTCGGGCCTTAGCCCCTCTCAAATGAGCTCGTCTTCGGGGGATCTTCTTCTAGAGATGATGGAGAACGAGACGCCTCCTCCGGACTCCTCCGCTCTGGAAGCGGGCGACCCTGAAGTGTCGTCGCGGAGGGCCTCTCCGAGTGCGGAGAGGCCAGAAGGTGATCCAATCGATCCCCGAGGCTCCCAGTGTCCGGCTCCCGAAGAGGGTAGACAAAAGAGTCCGGCGTCGTCTAGTGTGCGATCGGACGTTCTGAGGGAGTTAGTGGGGCGAGCGGCCATCTCAGATGATCACCGTGTGCTGATGAATATGGTGATGGAGAGGATATCGTCCGCCGAAAGCGGATTGCATGAAGCTTTTATGAGTCTACTGACAGGCTTTGAGGTACGTGAAAAGGAATGTGTAATAGTCATGCACATGCTAGGTGTGCCCTGTGTAGATAGTAGCCCCTGAGACTCTGGTTGTTGTCGGAAACGATGACGAACGGAGGATCATATTCCCAGGTAATAACCATACTGCCTTTATGTGCAGGAGATGGAAGCTCCGGTGGCCAGCCGGACTAGCCAGTTTTCCCGTTTAGAATGACGGTTGGATGCGGCAGATGCCGACATCGAGCTTGTTAACAGAAGGCTTGATGAGGCGCAGGGTAAGGATCCTTGTCTGGTAAACGCCAAATAGGAAGAGTATGATGCCAGTGTTTTTAACATGTTATGACTGCAGATGGAGCTGCCACTGTTGAAGCCTTGCGGGCGGAACTTGCCCGAGCCAAGGAACAAGCAAGATTGGGTAATGCGGCTGCTTTGAAGGTGGCCGAAGAGTTGCGAGCCGAGAAGGCCGCACATGGCGAGAGCCGGAAGAAGATGGCTAATATGGCCATAGAATTAAAAGCCGCCGTAGACCGTTGCCGGGCTCTTGAAAAGGAAAACCAGGCGAAGGCATCGGACCTTGAGAAGGCTGCTGTAACGGGAAAAGACCTCCGCTCTGCTATGAGGGCAAAGAAGGAGAAGCTGCGGGAAGCTGGGGATATTGTAGCCAGGAAGTCCTTTATGCTGCAGAGGAAGTACGGAGATCCACGGTATGTGCCTCTGGTTTGGCTGTGGAGTTCGGAGGATGCGTATATGGATTTGGCGGCGAGCGCTGCCGATGCGGCCAAGTACTTCCAGAGTCAGACGGACCGTGAAGTAGACCAGCTATTTTGGAAGCAATTCCTTTCTCCCGAGCGTCCGCTTTCATTGACAGACCAATTAGCCGAATGGGCCGAACTAAATAGGTTGTCCGGACTCTCCATGAGGTCTGTTGTGGATCAACTATGGCCCGGAAGGTCAAAACCGAGCAGCTATTTCAGCTTGGTGCAGCAGGTCCTCGATGTGGTGCCGCGCATAAATGCGATGAAGAGGTCGGCGTGCATAGAAGGCGCACGGATGGCCTTTGCCCGTGCTAAAGCATACTGGGCAGAGATGGATGCTACCACTGTTGCAGCGCAGGATTCGGCCGTAGGTCGAAGGGCTGCTGAGCACTACTTTGAGGAAGTTCTTGAGGGTGCTCGTTTGATAGAGACCCAGTGCTCAAAAAATATTATGTTTGATTGACATGTAATCTCATTGTAAGAGAAATGCTTTTTAAATTTTTATGAGGCTACTTTTATACTTTTGCCTGAAATTAATGTGATGCCTCCTGTGTGGCCGTTTATGTATACATGTGTATAACCTAAAAGATTGCAGTCGTCGGCTTCAACCCCCACGCATATAATGCGGAGGTGTTTGCAGAAACACACGTTCACACTTAAACCAACGTCTTGGTCCTATTAAGGAGGTGATAGCGGAGCGAGCGAGGCAACCAGACTATAATGCTTTAACACTTTCACTTAGCCATAGGAGTTTGACAGTGGGGCTACTAGATAGCCCCTGGTGGCTCCGCACTCTCCCGATCCCGGGGTGCGTATATGCCTGGCCGGAAAGCGTCCCTTCGTTAAGGCGGAGGAATTCTAACATTCCCATGGGTCATCGAGTGGTTGACCAGTCTCACGCTAGATCATGACAGTCAGTTTTCAGCTTTCTCTACTGAGGCGCTCGTCCGGATGAACCAGGGCACAATCGCAGTAGTTCTCCTGGTGCTACCTTAGACGATAAAGCGGAACGTAAGGCACCAAAACACAGGAGCCGGAAAAACCCAACATTTGACCAAAGACAATGATTCGGAGCTGATGCATATAGGGCCAAACTAGCGACGCCGAATACTCCCTAAGATATTCGGTCTTTGTGGAATAAACCGGGCCTGAAGAATGGCCTTTGTAAGAAGTCCCTTGTGTCCAGGTACGTGCTTTGTTCTAGCATGGCCACATGCCAAGACGTCAGCATCCTTCTCAACGGTGGATATGTATCAACAGGAGACAGTAAAAAAGGTTTACGCAGGGTCTTAATCTAAAAAGAATCCTTGGGTTGGGTCCCTGCTGCACGTCTGCGCCTATGTCTCCGTTGTGCCGTATCCTGGACGGGTGTAGCACGATGATTATCTGTAAAAGAGAGGAATTTAGGTAAAAAGGTTGTCGTGCAAAAGGATAGTTTTCTAAAGAAACCATGTATAATTCAAGATAAGAAGAAATCGCCACTCGTCTGCGTGCGTTGAGCCCCTTGTACTTTTGAAAGATAGGGGTGTGACCGTTTATTTGATATGAGCAGCGGCGCCGGATTTGGTTAGTTGTGTCTGAGGTCTTGACGACCTATTGGATGCTTTTGCTGGTCCGGGCGCCTTTAGTGTGCGGCTGCTAAGGCAGCCTCACTCTCTTCGGCGCGTAGAGATCGCTTGATACTTCCGTGCACTAAAATGATGCCACGTGGACCGGGCATCTTGAGTGTTAGGGAGGCATAGTGTGGTATTGCATTAAAGCGAGTGAAAGCTTCGCTTCCGAGTAGTGCTTGATACCCACTTTTAAACGGAGCGATGTGAAAAGTTAAATGCTCACGACGGAAGTTATCGGGGGAGCCGAATATAACTTGTAGTAGGAGGGAGCCCGTACAACGAGCCCCTGGGCCTGGCGTTACTCCTTTAAAGGTAGTATTGCTATGGCGAATTTGTGTTGGGTCTAACCCCATCCCGCGGATTGTATCCTGATATATTAGGTTTAGGCTACTGCCGCCATCCATCAGGACTCGTGTGAAGTGGTATCCGCCAATTACTGGGTCTAATACCAGTGCAGCCCATCCTGCGTGCCGGATACTTGATGCGTAATCACGATGGTCGAAGGTGATCGGTTGAGACGACCAGTGGCGGGACTTCGCGGTGATGGGCACTTGGGTATATTTTTCAGGGAGTGCCGCATTGTTTTTTCTCTTGATCACGTGTAACACGTTTACTGTTTTGACGTCGGGTGGAATTTTTTTTGTTCCCCCTTGTCTTGATTGGGAGGCTCGTCCTCGTCTTCACTTGGTGTATCTTCCCCTTTGTGTATGGCATTAAGCTTGCCGGACTGCTTGAAGACCCAACATACTCTGTGGGTATGATTAGCAGGTTTGCTAGGGGTACTATGGATCTAACATACTTGGTCCAGAATTTTGTTGAGGCTGGACAGTTCATCTCTGGTACCTTTGGAGGGCGGCTTTTGGTTTGGCCGAGGGACTTTGAATCTGGCATTTACTGCCGTGCCCTTTGTGATGTCTTCTTTATTCCGGCGTTTGTTATTGCTGTTGCGCCGTGATTTCCCGTTTCCATCTCTAACTTCAGATGTACTGGGGTCGCTAGTGCTGCATCTGGCTAGCCAGCTGTCCTCACCCGCGCAGAAGCGGGTCATGAGGTTTGTTAATGCGGCCATCGTTCTCGGCTTATTTTGGCCGAGGTGTCTGGTGAGCCATTCATCGCGGACGCTGTGCTTGAAAGCCGCTAAGGCTTCGGCATCCGGACAATCGACAATCTAGTTCTTTTTAGTAAGAAACCTATTCCAAAGCTTTCGGGCTGACTCTCCGGGCTGTTGAGTTATGTGACTCAAGTCGTCCGCATCCGGAGGTCGGACATAAGTCCCTTGAAAGTTTGCCCGAAAGACGTCTTCGAGCTCTTCCCAACTTCCAATGGAGCTTTCGGGGAGGCCTTTGAGCCAGTGACGAGCTGGCCCTTTGAGTTTGAGAGGTAAGTACTTGATGGCATGGAGATCATCCCCTCGATCCATATGTATATGAAGGATATAGTCCTCAATCCAGACCCCAGGGTCTATTGTTCCGTCGTATGCCTCTATGTTTAGGGGCTTGAATCCCTCTGGGAATTCGTGGTCCAGCACCGCATCGGTGAAACATAGGGGGTGTGCGGCCACCCCTGTAGATGGGTGTGTCGCGTTGTTCGGATGCTTGTTGTGTTGCATTGTATGCTGGGGCGCGCTTGCGTGGTCCATAGATGGATCTTGTTGCACCGTCCTTTGGGTGCGAGCCCTCGCATGGGTCGCGTGTTGTATTGTGAGCGGCGTTGAATGCTGTTCTATGGTGGTAGAGGGGTCGTCTATACAACCAGGTGGCTGCTTTGATATTTGGTTGTCGGGGGTCTGAGGCCTCCTCATCGAATTCGGGTAGCAGCTTCTGCTTTGTGTAGCTCTTGGAGGGATGATTGTCGCCGTACCTTGCTGCAGTGTTGAGTATTTTGCTCCATCTGAACTGGAGCGTGTTTTGCGCGGCCTTGAGCCTCCGCTTCTGCTTTTTGAGGCTCCTTGCGGTGGCGACGAGCCTTTTATGGGCATTCTGCTGCTCCGAGTGCCTGTCTGGCGTTGTGTCGTCCGGACCATTATCATTGATAGGGTTTGTTTGTTCGGTTTGATTATCCGGATTGCCGTTGTCTGGCAGCAGTTCGCCCTGCTCCAGCGCTGGATCAGTGTGATCGCTATTTCTGTCGAGGCGGGATTTGGGGCAGCGCTTGCGTCGCCGCTTTGACTGCTTTTCGAGGGAACAATCCTTCGGTGCGTCCTTCCGTTCCTCGCCGTCATCTTTGGGTGCGTCCACCATGTATACATCATATGACGAGGTGGCGTTCCAGGGCTCGATAGGCGCTGATTCTTCATCGTCTCCTTCATAGGCGTCCATACCGTCGATGTCGTCGGAGTTGAAGTCGAGCATGTCGGTTAAATCGTCGATAGTGGCTACCAAGTGGGTGGTGGGTGGGTTTTGAATTTCTTCATCGTCCGAATCCCAACCTTGCTGACCGTAGTCCGGCCAGGGTTCTCCTGATAAAGAGAGAGATTTTAGTGACTTCAGGATATCGCCGAAAGGCGAGTGCTGAAAGACGTCCACGGCCGTGAACACCATGATCGGCGCCCAATCGGATTCGCTCGGCAGGGGCGCGGAGGGTTCGGAGTCCGGAGAAGAATCAGGCTCCATGGAGTCATGAGTCTAGCAAAGTACGGGGCTGGTGTTCGGCTCAACCGCCGTTGGAGTCGCAGCCCCCAAGGCGGCGTCCAACCTCCCATCCTTGATCGGCGCGGTCGGCTCCGAACCAGGGGCCGGAGCCGATGCAGGTGCGGCCTCCAGAGCACTGTTTGGCGGCAGAGCTAGATCATGCTCGTCGTGACAGTGCGGCGCGCTCGGCAGTGGTTCGAATCCGTCGAAGATCAAGTCCCCACGGATGTCGGCCGTGTAGTTTAAACTTCCGAATCTGACCTGACGGCCAGGGGCGTAGCTTTCGATCTGCTCTAGATGGCCAAGTGAATCGGCCCGCAGTGCAAAGCCACCAAAGACGAAGATCTGTCCGGGGAGGAAGGTCTCACCCTGGACCGCATCGCCATTGATGATCGTAGGAGCCATCGGGCCTGACGGCGATGGCACAGAGGAACTCTCAATGAAAGCACCAATGTCAGTGTCAAAACCGATGGATCTCGGGTAGGGGGTCCCAAACTGTGCGTCTAGGCCGGATGGTAACAGGAGGCAGGGGACACGAAGTTTTACCCAGGTTCGGGCCCTCTCGATGGAGGTAAAACCCTACGTCCTGCTTGATTAATATTGATGGTATGAGTATTACAAGAGTTGATCTACCACGAGATCAGAGAGGCTAAACCCTAGAAGCTAGCCTATGGTATGATTGTTGATGTGTAAGTTGTCCTACGGACTAAAACCCTCCGGTTTATATAGACACCGGATAGGGTTAGGGTTACATAGAGTCGGTTACAATGGTAGGAGATCTGAACATCCGTATCACCAAGCTTGCCTTCAACGCCAAGTAAATTCCCTTCCGGACACGGGACGGAGTCTTCAATCTTGTATCTTCATAGTCCAGGAGTCCGGCTTGAAGGTATAGTTCGGCTATCCGAACACCCCCTAATACAGGACTCCCTCAGGAGTACAATAGTGATCTAGGAGTAGATCACTTGACAGCGGTCAAAATTATCCTTAGTGTAATTAGGATATGTTTCTCGATTATGAAGGTGACAAAAGGTTCGTCATAAAGGGTTACGTCGATGCAAATTTTGACACTGATCCAGATGACTCTAAGTCTCAATCTGGATACATTTTGAAAGTGAGAGCAATTAGCTAGAGTAGCTCCGTGTAGAGCATTGTTGACATAGAAATTTGCAAAATACATACGGATATGAATGTGGTAGGCCCATAGACTAAACTTCTCTCACAAGCAAAACATAATCACACCTTAGTACTATTTGGGTGCTAATCACATAGCGATGTGAACTAGATTGTTGACTCTATTAAACCCTTTGGGTGTTGCTCACATGACGATGTGAACTATGGGTGTTAATCACATGGTGATGTGAACTATTGGTGTTAAATCACATGGCGATGTGAACTAGATTATTGACTCTAGTGCAAGTGGGAGACTGAAGGAAATATGCCCTAGAGGAAATAATAAAGTTATTATTTATTTCCTTATATCATGATAAATGTTTATTATTCATGCTAGAATTGTATTAACCGGAAACATGATACATGTGTGAATACATAGAAAAACATAGTGTCACTAGTATGCCTTTACTTGACTAGCTTGTTCATCAAAGATGGTTATGTTTCCTAGCCATAGACAAAGAGTTATCATTTGATTAACGAGATCACATCATTAGGAGAATGATGTGATTGCCTTGACCCATTCCGTTAGCTTAGCAGTCGATCGTTTAGTATGTTGATATTGCTTTCTTCATGACTTATACATGTTCCTATGACTATGAGATTATGCAACTCCTGTTTACCGGAGGAACACTTTGTGTGCTACCAAACATCACAATGTAACTGGGTGATTATAAAGGTGCTCTACAGGTGTCTCTGAAGGTACTTGTTGGGTTGGCGTATTTCGAGATTAGGATTTGTCACTCCGATTGTTGGAGAGGTATCTCTGGGCCCACTCGGTAATGCACATCACTTAAGCCTTGCAAGCATTGCAACTAATGAGTTAGTTGCGGGATGATGTATTACGGAACGAGTAAAGAGACTTGCCGGTAACGATATTGAACTAGGTATTGAGATACTGACGATCGAATCTCGGGCAAGTAACATACCGATGACAAAGGAAACAACGTATGTTGTTATGCGGTTTGACTGATAAAGATCTTTGTAGAATATGTAGGAGCCAATATGAGCATCCAGGTTCCGCTATTGGTTATTGACCGGAGACGTGTCTCGGTCATGTCTACATAGTTCTCAAACCCGTAGGGTCCGCACGCTTAAAGTTCGATGACGATTATATTGTGAGTTTATGTGTTTTGATGTACCGAAGGTAGTTCGGAGTTCCGTATGAGATCGGGGACATGACGAGGAGTCTCGAAATGGTCGAGACGTAAAGATCGATATATTGGACGACTATATTCGGACATCGGAAAGGTTCCGAGTGCGGGTATTTATTGGAGTACCGGGGAGTTACGAGAATTCGCCGGGGAGTGTATGGGCCTTATTGGGCTTTAGGGAAAAGAGAGAGAGGCAGGCCGTGCGCCCCCCCCCCCCCAAGGCCTAGTTCGAATTGGACTAGGGGGAAGGGCTGCGCCCCCTCCTTTCTTCTCTTCTCTTTTCCCTTTCCTTCTCTCCTACTCCTACTACTTGGAAGGGCTCCTAGTTCTACTAGGAAAGGGGGAATCCTACTCTCGGTGGGAGTAGAACTCCCCTAGGGTGCGCCATAGAGAGGGCCAGCCCCTCCCCTCCTCCACTCCTTTATATACGTGGCCAGGGGGCACCCCATAGACACAACAATTGATCCCTTGGATCTCTTAGCCATGTGCGGTGCCCCCCTCCACCATAATCCACCTTGGTCATCTCGTAGCGGTGCTTAGGCGAAGCCCTGCGTCGGTAGAACATCATCATCGTCACCACGCCGTTGTGCTGAGGGAACTCTCCCTCAACGCTCGGCTGGAACAGAGTTCGAGGGACGTCATCGAGTTGAACATGTGCAGAACTCGGAGGTGTCATGCGTTCGGTGCTTGATCAGTCGGATCGTGAAGATGTATGACTACATCAACCCCATTGTGCTAACGCTTCCGCTTTCGGTCTACGAGGGTACGTGGACACACTCTCCCCTCTCGTTGCTATGCATCACCATGATCCTGTGTGTGCGTAGGAAATTTTTTGAAATTACTACGTTCCCCAACACTATGTCCATGGCTCACGCTCATGTATTGCGTGAAGATTGAAAAAGTTTGAGAACACCAAAAGTCTGAAACAATTGCTTGGCTTGTCATCGGAGTTGTGCATGATTTAAATACTTTGTTTGGTGAAGATGGAGCATAGCCAGACTATATGATTTTGTAGGGATAACTTTCTTGGCCATGTTATTTTGAGAAGACATAATTGCTTAGTTAGTATGCTTGAAGTATTATTATTTATATGTCAATATTAAACTTTTGTCTTGAATCTTTCGGATCTGAATATTCATACCACAATTAAGAGAATTACATTGAAATTATGCCAAGTAGCATTCCACATCAAAAATTCTGTTTTTATCATTTACCTACTCGGGGACGAGCAGGAATTAGGCTTGGGGATGCTTGATACGTCTTCAACGCATCTATATTTTTTGATTGTTCCATGCTATATTATATCTTGTTTTGGACATTGTTCCGCTTTATTATACACTTTTATATTATTTTTGGGACTAACCTATTAATCGGAGGCCCAACCCAGAATTGTTGTTTTTTGCCTATTTCATAGTTTCACAGAAAAAGAATATCAAACGGAGTCCAAACGGAATGAAACCTTCGGGAACGTGATTTTCGGAATGAACATGATCCAGAGGACTTGGACCCTACGTCAAGACATCAACCAGGAAGGCATGAGGTAGGGGGCGCGCCTACCCCTCAGGCGCGCCCTCCACCCTCGTGGGGCCCATGTTGCTCCACCGACGTACTTATTCCTCCTATATATACCTACGTACCCCCAAATTACCAGATACGGAGCCAAAAACCCTAATTCCACCGCTGCAACCTTCTGTATCCATGAGATCCCATCTTGGGGCCTTTTCCAGAGCTCCGTCGGAGGGGGCATCGATCACGGAGGGCTTGTACATCAACACCATAGCCTTGCCGATGATGTGTGAGTAGTTTACCTCAGACCTTCGGGTCCATAGTTATTAGCTAGATGGCTTCTTCTCTCTTTTTGGATCTCAATACAAAGTTCTCCCCCTCTCTTGTGGAGATCTATTCGATGTAATCTTCTTTTGCGGTGTGTTTGTTGAGACCGATGAATTGTGGGTTTATGATCAAGTTTATCTATGAACAATATTTGAATCTTTTCTGAATTCTTTTATGTTTGATTGGTTATCTTTGCAAGTCTCTTCGAATTATCTGTTTGGTTTGGCCTACTAGATTGATCTTTCTTGCATTGGGAGAAGTGCTTAGCTTTGGGTTCAATCTTGCGGTGTCCTTTCCCAGTGACAGTAGGGGCAGCAAGGCACGTATTGTATTGTTTCCATTGAGGATAACAAGATGGGGTTTATATCATATTGCATGAGTTTATCCCTCTACATCATCTCATCTTGCTTAAAGCGTTACTCTGTTATTTTGAACTTAATACTCTAGATGCATGCTGGATAGTGGTCGATGCGTGGAGTAATAGCAGTAGATGCAAGTAGGAGTCGGTCTACTTGTCTCGGACATGATGCCTATATAGATGATCATACCTAGATATTCTCATAAATATGCTCAATTCTGTCAATTGCTCAACAGTAATTTGTTTACCCACCGTAATACTTATGCTCTCGAGAGAAGCCACTAGTGAAACCTATGGCCCCCGGGTCTATTTTCCATCATATTAATCTTCCGTCAACAAGCTATTTCCTTTTCCATTTATTTTGCTTTCTTTACTTTGCATCTTTATCATAAAAATACCAAAAATATTATCTTATCATATCTATCAGATCTCACTTTCGTAAGTGACCATGAAGGGATTGACAACCCCTTTATTGCGTTGGTTGCGAGGATTTTATTTGTTTGTGTAGGTGCGAGGGACTCGTGCGTGGCCTCCTACTGGATTGATACCTTGGTTCTCAAAAACTGAGGGAAATACTTACGCTACTTTGCTGCATCACCCTTTCCTCTTCAAGGGAAAACCAACGCAGTGCTCAAGAGGTAGCATATGTATTTTGCAAATTTTCTACGTCTACAATGCTCTGCACGGAGCTACTCTAGCTAATTGCTCCCACTTTCAATATGTATCCAGATTGAAACTTAGAGTCATCCGGATCAGTGTCAAAGCTTGAGTATTCTATAGTCTCACCTAAATAGCTTGGCGTAATCATGGTCATAGCTGTTTCCTGTGTGAAATTGTTATCCGCTCACAATTCCACACAACATACGAGCCGGAAGCATAAAGTGTAAAGCCTCTTTCCAAACTCATGGTGAGGTACACAATAGGTCTGGTACATAGAATACTTTATAGAACCTATGACTGAGGCATAGGGAATAAATTTTCATTCTCTTTCTATTTTGTGCCATGGTCGGGTTTTGAGCCTTTACTCAACTTCACGCCTTGCAACACAGGCAAGAACTCCTTCTTTGAATGTTCCATTTTGAATTACTTCAAAAACTTGTCAAGGTATGTACTTATTGAAAAAACTTATCAAGCATCTTGATCTATATCTATAGATCTTGATGCTCAATATGTAAGCAGCTTCACTGAGGTCTTTCTTTGAAAAACACCTTTTAAACACTCCTTTATGCTTTCCAGAAAATTCTACATCATTTCTGATCAACAATATGTCATTCACATATACTTATTAGAAAGGTTGTAGTGCTCCCACTCACTTTCTTTTAAATACAGGCTTCACAAAAAGTCTGTATGAAACCATATGCTTTGATCACCTTATCAAAGCATATATTCCAACTCCGATATGCTTGCACCAGTCCATAGATGGATCGCTGGAGCTTGCACACTTTGTTAGCACCTTTAGGATTGTCAAAACCTTCTTGTTGCATCATATACAACTCTTATTTAAGAAATCCATTAAGGAATGTAGTTTTGACATCCATTTGCCAGATTTCATAAAATGTGGCAATTGCTAACATGATTCGGACAGACTTAAGCATCGCTATGAGTGAGAAAATCTTATCATAGTCAACACCTTGAACTTGTTGAAAACCTTTTGTCACAACTCGAGGTTTGTAGATAGGAACACTACTATCAGCTTCCGTCTTCCTCTTGAAGATCCATTTATTCTCAATGGCTCGCCGATCATCGGGCAAGTCAATCAAAGTCCATACTTTGTTCTCATACATGGATCCCATCTCAGATTTCATGGCCTCAAGCCATTTCGCGGAATCTGGGCTCATAATCGCTTCCTCATAGTTCGTAGGTTCGTCATGGTCTAGTAACATGACTTCCAGAAAAGGATTACCTTACCACTCTGGTGCGGACCATACTCTGGTTGACCTACGAGGTTCGGTAGTAACTTTATATGAAGTTTCATGATCATCATCATTAGCTTCTTCGCTAATTGGTGTAGGAATCAGTGGAACTGATTTATGTGATGAACTACTTTCCAATTCAGGAGAAGGTACAATTACCTCATCAAGTTCTACTTTCCTCACACTCACTTCTTTTGAGAGAAACTCCTTCTCTAGAAAGGATCCATTCTTAGGAACAAAGATCTTGCCTTCGGATCTGTGATAGAAGGTGTGCCCAACAGTTTCTTTTGGGTATCCTATGAAGACGCACTTATCTGATTTGGGTTTGAGCTTATCAAGCCAAAACTTTTTCACATAAGCATCGCAACCCCAAACTTTAAGAAATGACAGCTTAGGTTTCTTGGTAAACCATAGCTCATACAGTGTCATCTCAACGGATTTTAGACGGTGCCCTATTTAACGTGAATGCAGCTGTCTCTAATGCATAACCCCAAAACGATAGTGGTAAATTGGTAAGAGACATCATAGATCGCACCATATCTAATAAAGTATGGTTACGATGTTCGAACACACCATTACGCTGTGGTGTTCCACGTGGCGTGAGTTGCGAAACTATTCGACATTGTATCAACTGAAGGCCAAACTCGTAACTCAAATATTTCGTCTCCGCGATCAGATCGTAGAAACTTTATTTTCTTGTTACGATGATTCTCCACTTCACTCTAAAATTCTTTGAACTTTTTCAAATGTTTCAGGCTTGTGTTTCATTAAGTAGATATACTCATATATGCTCAAATCATCTGTGAAGGTCAGTAAATAACAATACCCACCGTGAGCCTCAACACTCATTGGATCGCATACATCAGTATGTATTATTTCTAATAAGTCTGTTGCTCGCTCCATTATTCCGGAGAACAGAGTCTTAGTCATCTTGCCCATGAGGCATGGTTCGCAAGCATCAGTGATTCATAATCAAGTGATTCCAAAAGCCCATCAGCATGGAGTTTCTTCATGCATTTTACACCAATATAACCTAAACGGCAGTGCCACTAGTATTTTGCACTATCATTTTCAACTTTGCATCTTTTGGCATCAATATCATGAATATGTGTATCACTACGATCGAGATTCAATAAACCATTCACCTTGGGTGTATGACCACATAAGGTTTTATTCATGTAAAAATAATAGCAATTATTCTTTGACTTAAATGAATAACCGTATCACAATAAACATGATCCAATCATATTCATGCTCAACGCAAACACCAAATAACATTTATTTTAGGTTCAACACTAATCCCAAAGGTAAAAGGAGTGTGTGTCGTAGAATTGTCGCGGTAGATGTCCTAGCAGAAGGACTTAGTCGTGGATCCATTGCAACAGGGTTAGCTTAAAGGGGTTAAACGGGACAAAGGACACAAGGAGTTTATACTGGTTCGGCCCCTGGCGGTGAAGGTAAAGGCCTAATCCAGTTTGAGGTGGTATTGCTTATGTATCGATTACCAGGGAGCGAGTACGCTTGACCTAGCTTTCGATCTGTTGTTTCTTGCCCTAAGCCGCCACCGGGTCATCCCTTTATATACACAGGTTGTCGCCCAACGGCTTATAGAGTCCCGGTTGGCTCATAAACAACGTGTCCGGCCCGGTGACTAATTACACTTGCCTTACAATACAAGTCATACATATATGGCGGTGTACACCTATGGGCCTTAAGCCGCCCTTGGGCTTTGGGCCCTTTAGTAAGTCTGCTTCACGAACTTCCATCTTCAACATCTTCATGGGCTTTGTTTTGATGAACCGCCATTGGGATAACCCGGCCCCTCCTGGGCAAGTCATACCCAATAGTCATATCCCCAACAGTGTGCGATGGTGATCTTATCAACCTTGGAATCATTTCCAATACACATCGTCACCTCGTCCTTAACTAGTCTCTATTTATCTTGCAACTCCTATTTTCGAGTTACTACTCTTAACAACTGAACCAGTATTAAATACCGAGGGGTTGCTATAAACACTAGTAAAGTACACATCAATACCATGTATATCAAATATACCTTTGTTCACTTTTGCCATCCTCTTTATCCGCCAAGTATCTAGGGTAGTTCCACTTCCAGTGACCATTTCCTTTGCAGTAGAAGCACTTAGTTCCAGGCTTGGGTCTAGCTTTGGGCTTCTTCACGGGAGTGGCAACTTGCTTGCCATTCTTCTTGAAGTTCCTTTTCTTTCCCTTGCCCTTATACTTGAAACTAGTGGTCTTGTCAACCATCCACACTTGATGCTTTTTCTTGATTTCTAACTTTGCCAATTTCAGCATCGCCAAGAGCTTGGGAATCGTTTCCATTATCCCTT
Source organism: Triticum urartu (assembly GCF_003073215.2). Classification (NCBI taxonomy): domain Eukaryota; kingdom Viridiplantae; phylum Streptophyta; class Magnoliopsida; order Poales; family Poaceae; genus Triticum; species Triticum urartu. The sequence goes on along the minus strand of NC_053022.1, from coordinate 61,013,911 downwards.
GCAAATTATAGTCCATCACGAAGTTCTAGTAACTTGGTGATAGTGACTAGAGAACTCTATCAATCACTATCTTATATATCTGGAAGATTAACTCCCACTTGATTCAAGTGATTGTAGTACTCAGACATTCTGAGCACATACTCACTAGCTGAGCTATTCTCCTCCATCTTGTAGGCAAAGTACTTGTTAGAGGTCTCATACCTCTTAACACGGTCATGAGTCTGAAATACCAATTTCAGCTCTGGGAACATCTCATATGCTCCATGGCGTTCAAAACGTTTTTGAAGTCCCGTTTCTAAGCCGTAAAGTATGGTGCACTAAACTATCAAGTAGTCACCATACCGAGCTTGTCAAACGTTCATAATGTCTGCATCTGCTCCTGCAAAAGGTCCGTCACCTAGCGGTGCATCAAGGACATAATTCTTCTGTGCAGCAATGAGGATAATCCTCAGATCATGGAGCTAGTCCGAATCATTGCTACTAACATCTTTCAACATAGTTTTCTCTAGGAACATATCATAAATAAAATAGGGAAGCTATACGCGAGCAATTGATCTACAATATAGATATGCAAATACTATCAGGACTGAGTTCATGATAAATTTAAGTTCAATTAATCATATTACTTAAGAACTCCCACTTAGATAGACATCCCTCTAGTCATCTAAATGATCACGTGATCCATATCAACTAAACCATGTCCGATCATCATGTGAGATGGAGAAGTTTTCAATGGAGAATATCACTATGTTGATCATATCTACTATATGATTCACGCTCGACCTTTCGGTCTTAGTGTTTCGAGGCCGTATCTACATATGCTAGGCTCGTCAAGTTTAACCTGAGTATTCTGCTTGTGCAAAACTGGCTTGCACCCGTTGTATGTGAACGTAGAGCTTATCGTACCTAATCATCACGTGGTGTCTCAGCACGAAGAACTGTCGCAATGGTGCATACTCAGGGAGAACACTTATACCTTGAAATTTAGTAAGGGATCATCTCATAATGCTACCGTCATACTAAGCAAAAATAAGATGCATAAAGTATAAACATCACATGCAATCAATATAAGTGATATGATATGGCCATCATCATCTTGTGCCTTTGATCTCCATCTCCAAAGCACCGTCATGATCACCATCGTCACCGGTTTGACACCTTGATCTCCATCGTAGCATCATTTTTGTCTCGCCAACTATTGCTTCTACGACTATCGCTACCTCTTAGTGATAAAGTAAAGCAATTACATGGCGATTGCATTTCATACAATAAAGCGACAACCATATGACTCCTACCAGTTGCTGATAACTGTTACAAAACATGATCATCTCATGCAACAATTTATATAATCATGTCTTGATCATATCACATCACAACATGCCCTACAAAAACAAGTTAGACGTCCTCTACTTTGTTGTTGCAAGTTTTGTGTGGCTGCTACGGGCTTCTAGCAAGAATTGTTCTTACCTACGTATCAAAACCACAATGATTTTTCATCAAGTGTGCTGTTTTAACCTTCAACAAGGACCGGGCGTAGTCACACTCGATTCAACTAAAGCTGGAGAAACAGACACCCACTAGCCACCTGTGTGCGAAGCATGTCAGTAGAACCAGTCTCATGAACGCGGTCATGTAATGTCGGTATGGGCCGCTTCATCCAACAATACCGCCGAATCAAAGTATGACATGCTGGTAAGTAGTATGAATATTATCGCCCACAACTCTTTGTGTTCTACTCGTGGATATAACATCTACGCATAGACCTGGCTCGCATGCCACTATTGGGGAACGCAGTATTTCAAAAAATTTCCTACGATCACTCAAGATCTATCTAGGAGATGCATAGCAACGAGAGGGGAGAGTGTGTCTACGTACCCTCGTAGATCGAAAGCGGAAGCGTTTAGTAACGCGGTCAATGTATTCGAACGTCTTCACGATCCAACCGATCCAAGTACTGAAAGTACGGCACCTTCGTGTCCAGCACACGTTCAGCTCGATGACGTCCCTCGAGCTCTTGATCCAGATGAGGACGAGGGAGAGTTTTATTAGCACGACGGCGTGGCGATGGTGATGATGAAGTTACCGGCGCAGGGCTTCGCCAAAGCACTACGACGATATGACCGAGGTGTGTAACTATGGAGGGGGGCACCACACACGGCTAAGACAAATCTTGGAGTGCCTTTGGAGTGCCCCCTGGCCACGTATATAAAGGAGGGAGAGAGAGAGGCCGGCCCTCCTACGCCAAGTGTAGGGAGTCCTACTAGGACTCCCAAGTCCTAGTAGGATTCCCTTTCCTTTTCAGAGTAGGAAAGAGGGAAAGGAGGGAGAGGGAGAAGGAAAGGGGGGCGCCCCCACCCCTTGTACAATTCGGTTTGGGCAGGGGGAGGCGTGCGCCACCTCGTGGCCCTTCTTCCCTCTCTCCACTAAAGCCCAATAAGGCCCATTAACTTCCCCCGGCGAATTCCCGTAACTCTTCGGTACTCCAAAAAATACCCGAATCACTCGGAACCATTCCGATGTCTGAATATAGCCTTCCAATATATCGTTATTTACTCTCGACCATATCGAGACTCCTCGTCATGTCTGTGATCTTATCTGGGACTCCGAACAAACTTCAGTCATCAAATCACATAACTTACAATATAAATTGTCATCGAACGTTAAGTTTGTGGACCCTACGGGTTCGAGAACTATGTAGACATGACCGTTCAATAACCAGTAGCGGAACCTGGATGCTCATATTAGCTCCTACATATTCTATGAAGATCTTTATCGGTCAAACCGCATAACAACATACATTGTTCCCATTGTCATCGGTATGTTATTTTCCCGAGATTCGATCATCAATATCATCATACCTAGTTCAATCTCGTTACCGGCAAGTCTCTTTACTCGTTCTGTAATGCATCATCTCATGACTAACTCATTAGTCACATTGTTTGCAAGGCTCATAGTGATGTGCATTACCGAGAGGGCCCAGAGATACCTCTCCGATACATGGAGTGACAAATCCTAATCTTGATCTATGCCAACTCAACAAACACCATCGGAGACACCTGTAGAGCATCTTTATAATCACTCAGTTACATTGTGACGTTTGATAGAACACAAGGTGTTCCTCCGGTATTCGGGAGTTGCATAATCTCATTGTTTGAGGAACATGTATAAGTCATGAAGAAAGCAATAGCAATAAACTAAACGATCATAGTGCTAAGCTAATGGATGGATCTTGTCCATCACATCATTCTCCTAATTATGTGATCCCGTTCATCAAATGAAAACACATGTCTATGGTCAGGAAACTTAACCATCTTTGATTAACGATCTAGTTAAGTATAACACCCATGATGCGGCTATATCTCCCACGTGTCGAGGCACGACTTAGAGGCATAACCGCATGGTGGTTTAGTCGCAAGTGGGGTAATCTTCACACAATCCCATGTACTGAATAGAAAGGGGGTAAAGAGTTGGCTTACAATCGCCACTTCACACAAATACAAGTTATACATACATCATCCAGAATACAATCAAGGTCCGACTATGGAACCAAAGTAAAAGAAGACAACCCCAAATGCTAGATCCCCGATCATCCCAACTGGGCTCCACTACTGATCAATAGGAAACGGAACAAAACAACGATCAAGATCTTCGTCGAGCTCCCACTTGAGCACGATTGCATCACCTGCACTGGTATCATCGGCACCTGCAACTGTTTGGAAGTATTTGTGAGTCACGAGGACTCAGCAATCTCACACCCGCGAGATCAAGACTATTTAAGCTTATGGGTAGGAAAGGGTAGTGAGGTGGAGCTGCAGCAGGCACTAAGCATATATGGTGGCTAACATACGCAAAATAAGAGCGAGAAGAGAAGCAACGCAACAGTCGTGAAACTAGAAGTGATCATGAAACTACTTACGCACAAACATAACTCCAAAACCGTGTCCACTTCCCGAACTCCGCCGAAAAGAGACCATCACGGCTACACAAGCGGTTGATGCAATTTTAATTAGGTTAGGTGTCAAGTTCATTACAACCGGACATTAACAAATTCCCATATGCCACATAACCGCGGGCACGGCTCTCGAAAGTTTATACCCTGCAGGGGTGTCCCAACTTAGCCCATCACAAGTTCTCACGGTCAACGAAGGATATTCCTTCTCCCGGAAAGACCCGATCAGTCTCGGAACCCCGGTTACAAGACATTTCGACAATGGTAAAACAAGACCAGCAAGACCGCCCAGATGTGCCGACAAATCCCGATAGGAGCTGCACATATCTCCTTCTCAGGGCACACCGGATAAGCTAAGCGTACAGGTACTAACATAACCAAAGTTGCCAAGGGACGGTCCCGCACGGTGCTCTAGTTCGGACCAACACTTAGAGAAGCACTGGCCCAGGGGGTTAAAATAAAGATGACCCTCGGGCTCCGGAAACCCAAGGGAAAGGGCTAGGTTGTTAGGCAAATGTAAAACCAAGGTTGGGCCTTGCTGGAGGAGTTTTATTCAAAGCGAACTGTCAAGGGGTTCCCATAACACACAACCGCGTAAGGAACGCAAAATCAAGGAACATAACACCGGTATGACGGAAACTAGGGCGGCAAGGGTTGAACAAAACACCAGGTATAAGGCCGAGCCTTCCACCCTTTACCAAGTATATAGATGCATTAAATTAAAATAAGAGATATTGTGATATCCCAACATAACCATGTTCCAACATGGAACAATCTTCAACTTCACCTGCAACTAGCAACGCTATAAGAGGGGTTGAGCGAAAGCGGTAACATAGCCAAACAACGGTTTGCTAGGAAGGTGGGTTAGAGGCTTGACATGGCAATATGGGAGGCATGGTATAACAAGTGGTAGGTAGCGCGACATAACGATAGAGTGAACAACTAGCAAGCAAAGATAGAAGTGATTTCGAGGGTATGGCCATCTTGCCTGAGATCCCGCAAGGAAGAAGAACGAGTCCATGAAGAAGACAAACGGACGTAGTCGAACGAATCCTCACAACTCCGAAATGAAACCGAAGCTAACGAGAGAAACAACCCGGAAATAAGCAAACAACATAGTAAACAACCATCACATGCACATGGCGATGCCCAACCAAGTATGATGCATGTCCAGTTTAATGAGGCATGGCATGGCAAAGTGCAACAAACCACACTACAAATATTGATGGAACACCACAATCAAGTTATTTAGTTCGATCTCGTTTATGTAACCAACAATATTAAATGTTGTTAAACATGGCAAGAGGTGAAGCATATGAAAACTACCTATCTAGAGAAGTTTAAATGAGGCCGGAACAACAAACAACAATTCCGGAAAATCCCCATGTGCAAATTATGGATTGGGTACTGTTCTGCCCTAAACACAATTTTAGAGTCATTAAACATGCAAAGTAAAACCACCATTTTAATGTAGGCATTTTTCTACCCCATTTACATATAAAGTTTATTAAATTTGGAGCTACGGTTATTTGTTATGAAATAAAGCATTTTAATAAGGCACATGAGAAAATTTAATCAAACAGTGTTTTAAACATTTTAAACATGCAGGAAAGTTGGAAATTATTAATCTACACAAAATTCTAAGCATTTAGCATATAAAGTTTAATTAAAACCGATGCATGGTTTGTGGATTACTATATGCATGAACTGCAAGGGCTAAACTGTAAAACTGTAGTCCCTGTAATATTAGACAAATTCGCAACAGGGAAAAAACGTAGCGGGCCCAAACTGCTGCAAGTTGGGCCAACTGAAAAAAACAAAGGAGGCGCCGCTGGGGGTCTGAAAGTGCGTTATATCGACTAGAGGGGGTGAATAGGCTATTTTTATGAATTCTTCACTGAGGAATTTGCAGGTGAGGAAATTCCTTAGCGAAGAACTACTAGTAGCGGAATAAGTACTCAAAAGTAAACATAACAGAACACAAGCATAGTCATCATGATGAAATGAAGACAAGCATAGAGTATCGAAAGTGTAAACACAGGATAACACGGGATGAAGACAAACAGACTGAAGAAATAGAACTGAGGAAATTGAGAAAGTCTTCAGTCAAAGTCTTCAAACACAGATACAAACAAGCACTCAACACAGTTATGAGGAAATGAAAGAGTTGAGGAAATAGAACCAGTGAGCTTGGTGAAGACAATGATTTGGTAGACCAGTTCCAACTGCTGTCTCAGTTGTACATCTGGTTGGAGCGGCTAGGTATTTAAACCTGAGGACACACAGTCCTCACCATATTCTCCTTGAGCTAAGGTCACACAGACCTCGCCCAATCACTCATGGTAAGTCTTCATGTGACTTCCGAACCTTCACAAACTTGGTCACTCGGCGATCCACAATTCCTCTTGGATGCTCTAGACCTTGACGCCTAACCGTCTAGAAGAAGCACAGTCTTCAAAGGTAGCAAGCGTCGGATCCACGCAGGATCAATCTCTTCAGTGATGCTCAATCACTTGGGGTTTGTAGGTGTTAGGGTTTGGGTTTTCCTCACTTGATGATTTTCGCTCAAAGTCCTCGGAGGATGGGATGCTCTCAAATGACAAGTGTCAGTTTCTCTCGGAGCAGCCAACCAGCTAGTGGTTGTAGGGGTGGCTATTTATAGCCTAGGGAGCAGCCCGACATGATAAGACATAAATGCCCTTCAATGATATGACCGTTAGGTGGGTAGATATTTTGGGACAACTAGCGCATAGCACAGCAACGGTCAGAATTTTGAGTATCAAATTCCTCATGGCTATCATGTTCCTCACTGTGTAGGCAATCCGCACTAGCGAATTCCTAACTCCTCAGTCAGAACAAATTCCTCAGAGACCAGAAGAACTTCGTCTCTGTCATTGAAGAATATGACTGAACTGTATGAGATTTCCAATGGCTTCACTCAAAGGGATTGGTAGGTGTACGATTTGAGTTGAGCATCACATGGAAATTTTTCCTCGGTATTTCCTCGACCCCCTTTAACAGTACGGTGTTTCCTATGACTCAAGAAAGAGAAAATGAAACTACAAAAACAAAAGTCTTCACGCTTCATGTTCCTCGAATGAATGCCAAGTCTTCAAGGTCACACCAATTTCTTCACTTTCAAAGTCTTTAGAAAGTCTTCAGAAATTCAAAGTCTTCAGTCGAAGAACTTCATTTTGAGATGTCGAATTTCTCTTTAAATATCAAACTCCTCATAGACTTATAGAACTGTGTACACTCATAAACACATTAATCCCTTAACATATAAGTGTTCAATACACCAAAATCACTAAGGGGCACTAGATGCACTTACAATCTCCCCCTTTTTGGTGATTGATGACAATATAGGTTAAGTTTTCAACGGGAATAAGCATATGAAGTGTAGATACTGATATTGAGGAATTTGATTGCAAGATATAGAAGAACTCCCCCTGAAGATGTGCATGATGAGGAATTTGCTTTTGAAGCATTGCACACTTGAAGAGTAGAATCATAGAGATCTCCCCCTATATCTTGTAATTCATACACGCATTTGACATATCATAATGAGGAATTTGAAATGCATGATGAAATATGGTGACTGATGTAATTTAGCATGCGTGCATTAACATATATGAGGAATAAGCATGCAGAAAAACACATCAAATGTATCAGAGCACCATCGGGTTTAAGTTTACAACTCGATCCAATAAAGTTTCAGAAGAACGAGAGTTGTAACTTAGCAAAAAAATGCCCATATAGACAGACCCGCTTGAAGACTAACTCAAAATTCTCCCCCTTTGTCACCGAATGACCAAAAGGATCGAAAATGAGGACTAACGCCCCTGAAGAATATCAAGTTGATGAAGGAGCGCCAGCGTTGTTGGGGTCGTTTGTCGTGGAAGGGCCTGCCGCAGTGTCGTCCAAGTCTTCGTAATCGTCGGTATCGCGTGATGAAGAATATGAGCAGGACACCAAAGAAGGAACCTTGACCTTCTTGAATTTCTTTGGTGGAGGTGCAGACCAGTCAAAATCTTCCTTGAGACCCATTTTCTTGAGATCTTCTTCACCATACAGATGTGATAGAATGGCCCAGGTGCGACCGAAGACTTCATGGAGGTAGTAATGGTTTTTCTTCACTGCATTGTGTGTAGCAGTCATGTTGTGAAGAAATGAACCAAACTGACGCTTAACCCATTTATGGTTTCGATCCACCTTCTGGTGAAGACTAAGCAGAAGCTCACGGTCAGTCATCACACGAGGAGCAGTGGCTTGAGGAGTAGACTTGGGTGCATTGGCAGCAGAGTCATCATTGGTGGAATAAAGATGCAGCTTTACGAAACTGACCATCCAATGGACGAATGCCTTCATCAATGACTGCAGGAGCCTTGCCCTTTTCATTAATTGAAGTAAAAGTCTACTTGAGGACTTCAATCGGGGGCAGATAGCTAAGGTGATTCTGAAAATCAGTCTTGTAGTTGAGTGAAGACCTTGTCCTGAGGAATCTCACAATCCAAGGTGCATAAGGTTTCAGCTCAAACGGAGAAAGTGCAGCATTTGCCAGAGTCCTCATGAAGAAATCATGATAGTTGATAGGAATGCTATGAATGATGTTGAATAGCAGATTCTTCATGATGCCAACTATTTCCTCATCAGATGAGTCTGGCCTTTGATGGGACTCATTGTCCTCGTCAGAATGTGATAGACGGTTCTAGGCACATAAAGTAAATCCTTCACGAGGAATTTGGTCCTTGGGGCTTGACCGGGATTCAAAGGCTTCATTAACACTTGCATGTAATGAGCTGTGAGTTCTGGTTCATGATACAGGCAGCGAGCTCCTTCACTGGGTGGACTGATGGGCAGGGCGTGAAGCAATTCAGAGGCCGGTGCCTTATAGTGAGTATTTTCGGTCATCCAGTCCAAGACCCAGGTGTTGATATATTCAGGATCACCTGTGATATGCAATGTAGCGTAGAACTGAAGAATAAGCTCTTCATTCCAATCAACAATGTCAGAGCAAAATTTGAGGAGGCCTGCATCATGAAGAACACTGAGCACATGAGAGAAGCAAGGTAATGATTCCATGTCCACGTGAGGAATATGCTCATGGTAGAAGATTTTGTCTTTGTTGAAAAGAAGTGAAGAATAGAAGTTGGTCTGGCTTGCAGTCCAGAAACGCTTCCTCCTTAGACTAGTCGAGTCATAAGGATTGTAGTTAGTGAAGAACACGTGCTCGCCGAAGAAATCATCAGCCTTGAATTTCTGCTTCTTTGAGAATGGATCCTTTGGCTTGGGGTGAGGAGTGTCAGTCAATTGCATCACAACCTCCGGGATCTCGATCTCAGGTTCCACAGGCTAAGGAATTTTAGGTGCTGCTTCAGTGGCAGCCTGGGACTTCAATTCTTCATTTACATGATCTTCAGCACTAGTGGCTGGAATTTCTTCATGGACAGATGCTGTGGCATGTGGTTCATCAGGTCCCATTTGTACAGTAGTTACTGGGGACTGAGGAATTTGTTGTAATGGTGTGAAGAGTGGAGAGTTGGGGTGCTGACTTTCCCAACATTCATCACTTAGCACGGGTGTGGTATAGCCAATGTCCACATCTTCATCTTCCATTTCTTCAACGCCGGCCTCTTCAGCAGTAAACTGAGGCATAGGCGAGGAGACAACTGGTGCTGAAGGGATTGTATCCACTTCAATTTCTTCATCCATCTGCTCTGAAAAAGAAGCAGAGGGATTCTCTCATCAGATTCACTTGGAATCACATATTCTTCATCAAAAGGAACAATGTCCTTTGATGGCATGGTTGAGATAGGAACAGCATCAATGGGGTTTGCAAACGAACTGAAGAATCTAATGCAGTTGATGCCTTCCTTTTCTTCACCGCTACACGCTCTGCAGCCTTGGTCTTCTTCACATCTGATGCAGATGGAAGGATCGGAGTTGGTGTAGGCGCAGGAGCAGAGGAATTGAGTTGTATTTCTTCAGGCGCAACTGATGCAGTTTCCCTGACTTCTTCATTTTCTTCAGGCGCACCACTAGTGGATGCCATGGCAATTTCATAAGCGGCTGGTATGCAGTCATCAGCCTTGGAACTCACATTTTCTTCAGCAACCTGATTGTCATCAGTGGTGCTGGCATTTTCTTCAGTCGGCTGAGCAGATGCTTCAGCCTGAGGAATTTCCTGTTGTGTTGGGGCTGCAACATTGGAAGTGAGCTATTCAGTTATCTTTACAAATCTGACTTTGGCTCCTAGCCAGTCAGCATAATAGCGATCAAATTCATCACTCGGTTTCTTGATTTCAGATTGAAGAGCAACAAGTTCTTCAGGTGAAAGCTTCAGAACGTTTTGCTTCAGAAAGTGCTCTTTCTTGTATTGCGCTTTCTTCACCCTCCTTCCCTGTTCAAATTTCCATTTCTCTTCATTAATGAAGTGAGTCAGTACATGACTTTGACCAGGAGTGAGGTTTAGCTCAGGCAGAGGTGTGTTGAGGTCCTTGTGCCACAAGTCAATGAAGTCTAGGATCAACTTCGGATCCAGCATTAATGGCACATTACTGCCTTTGGCTCTAGCGGCCCTGAGTTGCCTGTCCCTGATGATTTCAGCAAGTTCTTCATCATCAGCCTCATCATCATCAGAGGGCACTTGGAAAGCAACTTGTTTCTTGTGAGGACTTGGTCGAGGACCTTGTCCAGCAGAGGTCTTCTTCTTCAGAAGAGTGGGAGCAGCTAAGGAACTTGGAGCAGCTGAGGAACTTGCAGAGGCTCCTGAGGCAATAGATATGCCTGTGGTCCTTTGGCACGTGGCGAGATGCATAGGTGCTAAGGATTTGGTTGGAGCAGCCAAAGACTTTGGCGTAGGAGCTAAGGATTTTGTAGAAGCAGGAGCAGCGTGAGGAATTGGCCGTGAGGGCTTTGAGGAATCTGGCCGTGAGGTCATAGCTGAGGAACTTGGCCGTGAGGGCATTGCTCGTGAAGCACTGGGCTTGTGAGCAGGCTTCTTTGGCATGTCCTTCTTCGGCTTTACAGAGGCCTCAACAGCAGCAGCGGCAGCAGAGTCTTCGTTGAATTTCCTCACTGCATCTTTTGCTTGTTTGGACAACTTGGCATGGCGCTTGGCCCATTCATCAGGATAATCCTCACCACGCTTGAGGCTGGTGGGATCAGCTATTTGACCATGTGCCAACGGAGATCTTGGGCATGGAGGATTTAGTGCAAATTTCTTCATATATTTGGGAGTGACATATCTGTACTCCCTCCACTCTCTTGCCCATCTCCTCTCAATCTTTTGAATGCACACCTTGCGCTGATTTTTATCTTCCTCGGGGGGTGTGCAGTACCCAGCATAGATGTCCTCAGGTATTTCAAAGGCAGTGTTGACCTCAGGCCTCTTTCCTCCTTTCTATGGCTTCTTACCATCAGCCATTTTCTTCAGTTGAGGAATTTGAACAATTGAATTCTCTGAAGAGGTATGCAACTTTTCTTCGAGGAACGCTGCAAATGAGTTAAGTTGATGAGAACCTAGTGATTCAGCAGCTGACATGAGTACCTGTGAATAGAGTATAGTTGCGAGGAATTTGGAGAGGTCATATGCGTTCTCAGAAGGTTTTTTATAAAGAACAAGTTTGAGGAATTTGACCAGATGAGTCTTGAAGAATTTCACTAAGCGTTCTTTGTCTTAGGTTCCAGAGATGTATAGATCGAAAGTCCACACATTTGAGGAATCTTGAAGAAAAACATAGCTTAGAGAAACGAATCAAGAACAGATGACATGTGAGGTGTTTTAGTGTGTGAAGATATGAAGAAAAACACCTTTGAGGATTTTGTAGAAATCATTTGAATCAAAGAGGGCAGTAAAAGTAACTTTTAATTACCCTGGACGAAGAACACGACGAACTGGTATGTGGAGATGTGAAGTTCGTCAGTGCAGATCTTCCACGCCCTAACTTGGCGGAGGAAGACAGCTATGGCGGCAGCGGAGTGAAGATTTCCACAGCCGGCGCGAGTACGACGGCGATGAGGTCGAAGCAGTGAAGCTTTTCCTCACCGGCGACGATGATGTAGCGGCGGCGCTAGGGTTTGAGAAGCTCGAGCTGGAGAGAGGTCGAGCGGAGTAAAGGAAGTGAGCAAGGGGAAGGGGGTATTTATAGCCACGGTGAAAAACTGTTCGCCCGAAGAATTTTGACGAACGTGACCCTGACCCTTCTCATTCGCTTGACATGTGTCACCCACGTACTGAGAAGTGGAGATCGTGTGCGATCGTGGGTGAATAGATAAGTATATCGTGGGATGCGGAACGGTTTGAGCGGCAAAGCCAAAAATTTAGATAAGATAGGTTTTAAAGTTCCGTTCGCAATTTCTTCAGCTGACAAGGACACAGTGAAGATTTTGAACGAGTTTCAAATAGAACGCACATGAAGAATTTGTGAACAGATTGGGTTGAGTATAGCATAGAGGGGGAAGGGTCCGATCACATTCACTTAGCAGAAAAACCAACTTGAAGAAATAGCCATAAGTGAATGTTGTAGAGGACATAAACTCATATATATAGCCAATGAAGAAAAATGACGGAAACAGTGAAGACAATGCAAAGTTGAAGAATTTGAATAAGTGAGGAATTTCAACACAAAAAAACTCAAATTGAGGATTTTCAACTTTTGGTGGTGGCGTGACCCACCGTATAAGAATGATGATTTCAGACACCGCGTACAATTGTCGTAGGGTTCTGAGAATCAAATTCTTCGTTAATTTCTTCACACTTAGAGTGTTATTCTTCATTGATTGAAGAAAAGCATTTCTTCATGTGTTGCACATCTAAGTCATCAATTTTGCATAAATGTTAGGATGAGTGTCCTTTTCAAAGAACAGTCGAAGATTCTAAGATATTTAGCTCACACCGCAACTTGCTAAATCTCTTCTCATCCAAGGGCTTTGTGAAGATATCGGCTAGCTGTTCTTCAGTCTTCACGTGCTCAATAGAAATGCCGCCCTTCAACACATTATCACAAAGAAAATGATGACGAATCTGAATGTGCTTTGTCTTCGAGTGCTGAACTGGGTTGTGAGCAATCTTAATGGCACTCTCATTGTCACAGAAAAGAGGCACATTCTTCATGTTGACTCCGTAGTCCTTGAGAGTTTGCTTCATCCATAGCAATTGAGCACAGCAAGAACCAGCGGCAATGTACTCAGCTTCAGCAGTAGATAGTGATACGCAGTTCTGTTTCTTCGAGGACCAACAGACCAAAGATCGTCCGAGGAAATGACATGTACCAGATGTTGACTTGCGGTCCACACGATCACCAGCATAGTCAGAGTCGAAATATCCAATGAGATCAAAAGCCGAGCCCTTGGGGTACCATAATCCAAGTGTTGGTGTGTGAGCTAGATATCGAAGAATATGCTTCACAGCCTTATGGTGTGATTCCTTTAGTGTAGCTTGAAATCGGGCACACATGCAAACACTAAGCATAATATCTAGCCTAGATGCACATAAGAACAATAAAGAACCAATCATGGAGCGGTATACCTTATGATCGAAGTCGATACCATTTTCATCAGTGCACAGATGGCCATTTGTGGGCATAGGAATTTTGACGCCTTTGCAATCTTGCATGCCGAATTTCCTCAGTACATCCTTTAGGTATTTCTCCTGAGATATGAATATGCCATTGCTTTGTTGATGAATTTGAAGACCTAAGAAGAATTTCAATTCTCCCATCATAGACATTTGATATTCTTCACTCATCATATAGGCAAATTCATCACTATAACGTTGGTCAGTACAGTCAAAGATAATATCATCAACATATATTTGGCACACAAACAATTAACCATCATAAGATTTAATGAAAAGAGTAGGGTCGAGTGAACCGGGTTTGAAGCCTTTCTTCATAAGGAATTCCTTCAAAGTATCATACCACGCCCGTGGGGCCTGCTTGAGGCCATAGAGGGCCTTATTGAGTTTGAAGACTTTGTCAGGATGCTTTGGATCTTCAAAACCTGGGGGTTGAGCAACATATACTTCTTCCTCAAGCTTACCATTGAGGAATGCACTTTTCACATCCATTTGATATAGAGTGATATCATGATGGTTAGCATAAGCAAGTAATATGCGAATAGCCTCAAGTCTAGCAACAGGTGCAAAAGTTTCATCGAAATCAATTCCTTCAACCTGTGTGTAGCCTTGAGCTACAAGCCATGCCTTATTCCTTACCACAAAGCCATTTTCGTCTTGCTTGTTGCGATAGATCCATTTTGTGAATGATATTGTGCTTGCGAGGATCTGGACGTTTGACCAATTCCCAGACGTTGTTGAGCTCGAACTAATGTAATTCTTCTTGCATGGCTTGAATCCACTCAGGCTCCATAAATGCTTCATCTACCTTAGTGGGCTCTGTGATAGAGACAAAAGCATAGTGCCCACAAAAGTTAGATAAATGTGAAGCTTTTGAGCGTGTGAGAGGACCTGGCGCTTTAATGTCATTGATGATCTTTTCAACTTGCACTTCTTTTGCAACGCGAGGATGAGCTGGTTGTCGTTGAGGAATTTGATCAACATTTTCTTCAGTATTTTCTTCAGGTGCATTAGCTCGACGTTCTTCATGTTCTGAAATGAATTCTTCAGCAGATTCTTCAGTAGGAATGACATCCTCAGTAGCCTTGAACTTGATAGTTTCCTCAGGTGTTGGTTCATCTATCACAGAAGGTGGGTGCTCTCTTTGCGAGCCATTAGTTTCATCGAACCGCACATCTACAGTTTCAACAACCTTTTGAAGAACGTTGTTGAAAACTCTATAGGTGTGCGAGTCCTTTCCGTAACCAAGCATAAAACCTTCATGTGCTTTCGGTGCAAATTTTGAGTTGTGATGAGGATCTCTAATCCAACATTTAGCACCGAAGACTTTGAAATAACTTATATTGGGTTTCTTATCAGTGAGGAGTTCATAGGCAGTCTTCTTGAAGAATTTGTGAAGATATACTCTGTTGATGATGTAGCATGCAGTATCAATTGCCTCAATCCAGAAACGACGAGGTGTTTTGTATTCATCAAGCATAGTGTGAGCCATCTCAGCAAGAGTCCTGTTCTTGCGCTCCACGACGCCATTCTGCTGAGGAGTATAAGGAGCAGATAACTCATGAGTAATACCAAGTTCATCAAGATAGTCATCAAGACCAGAATTCTTGAACTCAGTTCCATTGTCACTTCTGATGTGCTTGATCTTAACACCAAAGTTGGTTGAAGCCCTTGAGGAAAATCGTTTGAAGACTTCCTGCACTTCATGTTTGTAAGTAAAAATGTGTACCCATGTGTATCGAGAGTAATCATCAACAATAACAAAGCCATATTGAGATGCATCATTTGAGACTGTAGAATAATGGTTACGACCAAAGAGATCCATGTGAAGCAATTCAAATGGACGAGTGGTGGTCATGATAGTCTTCGCTGGATGCTTAGCCTTTGTCATCTTCCCAGCTTCACAGGCTCTGAATAAGTGGTCCTTGAGGAATTTGACATTCTCGATGCCAATGACATGCTTCTTCTTCGCAAGCGTGTGCAAATTCCTCATGCCTGCATGACCAAGTCGTCGATGCCAGAGCCAGCCTTCTGAAGCTTTTGCAAGTAGACACACGGCTGGTTGCGGTCCTGTAGAGAAATCAACAATATACAGGTCTCCTCTCCTAAAGCCTTCGAAGACTTTGGAATTGTCAACTTCCATAACCACAACACAACGGTACTTGCCAAAGACAACAACCATATCAAGATCGCAAAGCATTGAGACAGACATGAGGTTGTATCCTAAGGACTCGACAAGCATGACTTTGTCCATGTGTCGATCATTTGTGATCGCAACCTTACCTAGACCCAATACCTGACTTTTGCCTTTGTCAGCGAAGATGATATGCTTCAGATGCGATGGTGATAAGGGAGCATCCATCAATAGATTCTTGTCACCGGTCATGTGATTTGTACATCCACTATCAAGGACCCACTCAGTGGCTTTGGGTTAATCATCCTGCAGATGAATTAGTGCAACTTACGAACTCAAATACTTCATCAGTGAAGAATATGACATCAATTCATCAGATCAATTTCATCAAGCAAGAGAACAGATAAAGCAGTATGAGGACGTGAGAAATGAAAGTTCATTTCTTCATGATTAGCCTGCGTCCTTTCAGGCACATTCAGGTCTCCAGCAAATTCTTTAGACGATTACGTACGTCTGGAGACCTGACCCTGCAGAAGAGATTAGTTCTTTTTCACCACCCACATCTGAAGGGGTGGCAAAGAGTTCATCATTCTGCGAGCTCCATACGAGAAAGGTGGCATAGAAGCCAGTCCATTTCGTTTCACATAAGAGGGTTAGGATAAGCATATGAATAAGCAGAGAAATTCTTCAAGGACTTATGAACATAGTGATTAGAAGAATAATGCTCATATTCATAGCCCTTAGCTCTTCCCTGCGAAACAGAGTTGTTAGCACGATGATATTCATATGAGGACTTTGATCCTTTTGAGGAATTTGGTCCATATGAAGAATTTGATCTGGGGTTCCTATTCTTCACAGGTGGTGTCCTGAGGACATTCACTTGAAGACTTTCAAGGCACCTTTTGGAAACCCAGATTTTCTTCATAGGAGGACCGTTCCTGCAGTTAGTGCCAACATATCTAGCAAATATTTCACCATTCTGATTTTTGAGCAGTTTATAGTTAGAGTCAAATGACTCATCATCAGAACGAGGAGATTCACATGCAAAGCCAGATAAGTTAGATGGATCAACTGGAGGTCCCTTTGCAGCAACCCATGAGGTTTTGGGGTACTGCTCAGGCTTCTAATATGTACCATCAGCATTGAGTTTCCTCTCAAAGGCAATACCCTCTTTCCTAGGGTTCCTGTTGAGGATCTGCTTTTTAAGCACATTACAAAGAGTCTGGTGCCCTTTGAGGCTTTTGTACATGCCTATCATGTACAATTCCTTCAGCCCTGCATCTTTAGTGATACTAGCAATGTCCTCAGATGAGGAATTAGCGATAGCAGAGGCAGGTGAAGAATTTGAAACATTAGCAGCATTTGAATATTCAGGTGAAGAATTAGCAGATTCATGTTCAATGCACTTCAAGCATGGAGGAACAAATTCTTCCTGAGAAGCGCTGATTTGTTGAGCAAGTAATGACTCACGCTCCTTCTGAAGATCTTCATAACTCACTCTTAGCTTTTCAAGATCTTGCTTTCTTTGAAGAAATTCATATGAAAGCTTCTCATGATCAGCTAAGAGAGTGTTATGATGACCTTGAAGGGTGTCAAACTTAGACTGAAGCCTCTGAAGATTTTCAGTCAAGGTTTTAGTGCGATCCATTTCTTCACCCAACATATCATCACTTTTGTCTAGCATGTTTTGAACCTTTTCAAAAGCCTTTTGTTGTTTTACAGCAATCTTAGCAAGTTTGGAGTAGTTGGGTTTGAGGTTTTCATCAGATTCATTTTCACTTGATTCAGAGGAGGGGTATTTGAGTACCTTGGTACCTTTTGCCATGAAGCAATAGGTGGGAGCATAGTCATCATTGTTTCCATCAGCCGTGTTGGTGAAGCCATTTTCTTCAGAGTTGAAGATGGACTTTCTGACGAAAGCAGTAGCGAGAGCCAGGCCTGCCACACCAGACTCAGACTCCTCAGATGCCTCCTCTTCCTCATGTTCCTCAGATTCAGCCTCAGAGTCCATTTCCTTGCCAATGAACGCCCGAGCCTTCTTGGAGATGCTCTTCTTGTAAGATGAATACTTCGAGGATTTTGATGATGAAGGTTTTGAGGATTTCTTCTTTTTCTTTGCATCATCAGAACTGTAAACCTTGTATTTCTTCTTCGATTCCTTTTCCCACTGAGGACAATCTTGAATATAGTGTCCAGGTTTCTTGCATTTGTGACAAAGCCTCTTCTTGTAGTCACTGGATGAGGAATCAATGCTCCTTGAGGATTTTCCCAAAACGACCACGTCTTGAGAACCTCTGGAATTTCTTCACGAGCAGTGCTAGCTCATGGCTCAAGTCTTCAGGATCACCAAGGCTGCTACCAGAATCTTCATCTTCAGACTCAAACACTGCCTTGGCCTTCAGGGCACGTGATCTGCCATAGCTCGAACCATAGAGATCTCTCTTCTCAGCAAGCTGGAACTCATGAGTATTTAGCCTCTCGAGGATATCAGCGGGATCAAGTGACTTGTAATCAGCACGTTTTTGTATCATCAATGCTAGAGTATCAAATGAGGAATCAAGCGATCTCAGCAATTTCTTCACCACCTCATGGTCGGTGATGTCAGTGGCACCAAGTGCTTGAAGCTCATTTGAGATGTCAGTGAGACGATCAAAGGTCTGCTGAATATTTCCATTGTTGAGTCTTTTGAAGCGGTTGAAGAGATTGCGAAGAACATCAACTCGAGAGTCATGCTGTGTTGAGACTCCTTCATTGACTTTGGACAGCCTATCCCAGATAAGCTTAGCAGTTTCCAAAGCACTCACTCTTCCATACTGTCCTTTGCTCAGATGGCCATATATGATATTCTTCTCTTGAGAGTTGAGTTGCTTAAAACTCTTCACATCAGCAGCATTCAGAGAAGGTGTGACTGAGGGAACACCATTTTCCACAACATACCAGAGATCGTTATCAATTGCCTCAAGATGCATTCGCATCTTATTTTTCCAGTAGGGGTAGTCTGTCCCATCGAAGGTAGGACACCCAGCAGAGACCTTGATCATACCTGCGGTCGACATAACTAAAACTCCAGGCGGTTAAACCAAAATCACACAGAACAAGGGAGTACCTTGCTCTGATACTAATTGAAAGTGCATTATATCGACTAGAGGGGGTGAATAGGCGATTTTTATGAATTCTACACTAAGGAATTTTCAGGTGAGGAAATTTCTTAGCGAAGAACTACTAGCAGCAGAATAAGTACTCAAAAGTAAACATAACAGAACACAAGCATAGTCATCATGATGAAATGAAGACAAGCACAGAGTACAGAAAGCGTAAACACAGGATAACACAGGATGAAGACAAACAGACTGAAGAAATTGAACTGAGAAAATTGAGAAAGTCTTCAGTCAAAGTCTTCAAACACATATACGAACAAGCACTCAACACAGTTATGAGGAAATGAAAGAGTTGAGGAACTAGAACCAGTGAGCTTGGTGAAGACAATGATTTGGTAGACCAGTTTCAACTGTTGTCTCAGTTGTACATCTGGTTGGAGCGGCTAGGTATTTAAACCTGAGGACACACAGTCCTCACCATATTCTCCTTGAGCTAAGGTCACACAGACCTCGCCCAATCACTCGTGGTAAGTCTTCAGGTGACTTCCGAACCTTCACAAACTTGGTCACTCCGCGATCCACAATTCCTCTTGGATGCTCTAGACCTTGACGCCTAACCGTCTGTAAGAAGCATAGTCTTCAAAGGTAACAAGCATCGGATCCATGCAGGATCAATCTCTTCAGTGATGCTCAATCACTTGGGGTTTTTAGGTGTTTGGGTTTGGGTTTTTCTCACTTGATGATTTTCGCTCAAAGTCCTCGGAGGATGGGATGCTCTCAAATGACAAGTGTTAGTTTCTCTCGGAGCAGGCAACCAGATAGTGGTTGTAGGGGGCGGCTATTTATAGCCTAGGGAGCAGCCTGACATGATAAGACATAAATGCCCTTCAATGATATAACCGTTAGGTGGGTAGATATTTTGGAATAGCTGGCGCATAGCACAACAACGGTCGGAATTTTGAGTATCAAATTCCTCATGGCTATCATGTTCCTCACTGTGTAGGCAATCGGCACTGGCAAATTCCTAACTCCTCAGTCAGAACAAATTCCTCAGAGACCAGAAGAACTTTGTCTCTGTCACTGAAGAATATGACTGAACTGTATGAGATTTCCAATGGCTTCATTCGAAGGGATTGGTAGGTGTAGGATTTGAGTTGAGCATCACATGGAAATTTTTCCTTAGTATTTCCTCGACCCCCTTTAATAGTACGGTGTTTCCTATGACTCAAGAAAGAGAAAATGAAACTACGAAAACAAAAGTCTTCACGCTTCATGTTCCTCGAATGAATGCCAAGTCTTCAAGGTCACACCAATTTCTTCACTTTCAAAGTCTTCAGAAAGTCTTCAGAAATTCAAAGTCTTCAGTCGAAGAACTTCATTTTTAGGGGTCGACTTTCTCTTTAAATATCAAACTCCTCATAGACTTATAGACCTGTGTACACTTATAAACACATTGGTCCCTTAACCTATAAGTGTTCAATACACCAAAATCACTATGGGGCACTAGATGCACTTACAGGGTCTCACCATGGGCCAAGGCCCAGTTCGGTGAAGAGGAGGCACGCTGGGCCTCGCGATCTGGCATGGGAGGCCGAATTGACGAGGCGGTCAACGTGGGCGACCGGACGCGTCGTCTACCTCCTTCGAAAGAAGCAGAAGCGAGGGAGAGGGGCATGGCACGATGACTTCAGGCGAGGGGACGGCAAGGAGGTGGCTCCGGTCGGTGAGTTGAGGGACTATGGGAAAGGACGGATCCGAGACTCTCCGGCGTGGTTCAGCCGGCAACCACGGTGGCGTGTCGAGCTGGAGCTACAGCAAGCGATTCACGGCATTTCCTGAAGGGCAAGAGAGAGGTGAGGCAGGGAGAAGGAGAGGGCAACGAGATCGGGCGGCTCGCCAGAGGTAGCAGCAGTCACTGGCGAGGCAACACGGGGAAGGCGACGCAGGGTTGCGGGCACGGGGCGACTCGGCCTTAGGAACCATAGGAGGCGCGAGCGAGGACAGGCTCGAGGTCGAGCAGGGGGTCCGGCGGGGTGCGAGGGAGCGAAGAAGCCGGCAGCTTCCGGTGAGGCAGGGGACGATGGCAACACGGGGAACTCGGGGAGGCGACGGAGACAAGCGAATCCGGGCGCTCGAGGAGCTTGAACGACGGCAGCGGGATTCCTGTGATCCACGGGGGAGAGAGACCATGAGAGGAGAAGAAACATGAACGGAAGGAAGGAGAGGGCGCGACGGGGCCTGTCTACTGGCTTGCTCCGGTGTGGTGCCGAGGACGTGGTGGCGGGGTCGAGGTTGGAGGCGCGCAACGACGGGCGAGCTCGAGTGCATGGGCGAAGGAGGAGCATGACACAGGGGCTCGGGTGTTGCTTCTCGTCGCCGGCTGGGAGGCACGGCTGGCTATGCGAGATGGAGGTGCATGGGAGGAGGTGAGGTGCGGCCAGCGGGTGGAGGAGATGAAGCCGAGCGCTGGTCAGGGAGCTTCTGCTCCGACGAAGATCCGGTAGGGCTCGACCCGGGCGTGCTGGTGGCCTCGATCCCGACGAGATCGAGCGGGGATGTGGCTGGAATCAAGGAGAGATGGGGATCGATGGATTTGGAAGTCTCGGTGATGGCTGGTTGGTGCAAAGGGGATCCCGAGGAGGATTTGGTGGAGTGGCGGCGCGAGACGGGATGGATGGGACAAACCTCCTAGGTTTTAGGGTTAGACTAGTTTAGGTATAAAAATATGGGAATTGAGGGGAATTTTTATCACCCGATCGAGATCGGACGGTCGAGAAAGAATAGACTAGGGGAGTCCAATAAATAAAACGAAGATATTTTCCGGATGTTTGGGGATGATCCGGACACAATGGTGACGACTGCCCGGGTCGGGTTCGGGTAAGTTTCAGACCCGCACGCGAGGGGTTGATGCACTGTGCAAAGAGGAGTCAGGTGGTTAGGAGGGGTTTCGGGGCCCTCCGATATCGATCGGGCGGCTCCGGATGTGAGGAGGGTTAGGTTGGGTCTGGCGGTGAGTGGTAGTGGGCTGTGCAGAAAGCCTTGGGCTGAGAGGAGAGGAAAGAAGGCAGCCCGGCAACCGTTTCCGGAGACCGAAAACGTCCGACGTTAGATCGGCTATACTGCTGCTATAGTTATCTGTTGGGGCATCAAATGGACTCTGAATGCGATGAAACTTGGCAGGCGGTCTATCTACACTATAATAAGACCACACGCCAACTTTCATCCCATTCTGAGAACTTCTTCCGGCCACTTATAAAATAATATTTCGGAGGTGTCGCGGGCGCGTGCAAATGTGTCTGGGCTCAGAACGGACAACGGAAAGAACGGGGAGACCAGGACGGAAGCAAGTTTTGAAAACATGATGATGCAATGCACATTATGACATGACTAGATGCAACACGCAAGCGAATGACATGGAAAAGACAGCGAACAACTGGAAGACACCCAACACATCGGTCTCAGGGCGTCACATTAAGTAGAGGCATACTAGGGACACTCTGTTTTGTCTATGTATTCACACATGTACTAAGTTGCTGGTTAATACAATTCTAGCATGAATAATAAACATTTATCATGATATAAGGAAATATAAATAACAATTTTATTATTGCCTCTAGGGCATATTTCCTTCAGTACGTATAGTAGACATGATCAAAGCAACATGTCCAGATCAATTGGTAGTGCTAATAATCCAGAAGCAACACATACAACGCGGTACCATTAGCAACGAGCGACATGTTGATGAAGAGGTCGTCGACGTCGAGGAAGTAGTCGTGCGGAACCATCGGAGAAAGAATCCAGTAGTCACGCTACCTAAAAACATGACTGGCCCTCTCCCCTGTATAGGATCACAAGAAGCGGAGTTCGAGAGGCCCCTGCCGTCTCACTTGGCATAGGTTCTTCTGCTGCTCGTCCCTCTTGTCAAGCTTTTAGTGGTGTGTGAAAAAATCCACCTTATGTCATGTCCAACACTGACACGCAAATATCTTTGGTATATGTCTGTTTTTATGTCCGGGCATGGTCCGCTGACATGATGCAGGAGGGAGCCATCTAATGCTAATCACAAAATATCCTGTTGGGAGGAGAAAAAGTAGGAGAGGACCATCCCTGTGGTGGAATATTTATGGTTTAGTGTTCAGTTGGGAGGAAAGAGAGGAGAGAGGGACCATGCATGTGCGGTTAGGAGAGAGAAAAGAGAGTGACCATGCATGTGATTGGTCAAGGGCGTGTTTGGTTCCTTGTCTCGCACCTGTATCGCACCCACCATGAAATTTTCGCAATGTTTGGTAGGCTGCACGTCGCTATGGGCCAGGCCCGACTGATGCAAAATAGGCCCCCCAGCCAGGCTGAGCTCGCACGCAAGTTTCGGCCGTTTCCACGAGCCTGCATCTGCGCGAGCGCCCACGCCTGCACCCACGTGAGCGAAGAGGGCTAGGTTTCTCTCCCTGTCGATTCACACCCTATCCGCGCCGCTCTCCTCACCCCTCTCCTCTCTGCTGCGAACGGATCTCGTCGCCCCGTCGCCTCGCGAGCACATCGCCGGCGCGCATCCTCTCCGCGCAGAGGTTGACTCTCCTCCTCGGCTCCTCCTATCCCTCTCGAATCCCTCTCATCTCTTTCTGCTGTTGTTCCCTGTTGGTCGCAGCCGAGCTCCCGGCCATGGTCGCCGTCGCCATGGGAGCTGCTCCCCTCGGTCCTGTACAGGCGGGTGGGTATTGGTCGGAGCCGAGCTCCCGGCCATGGCCATGCCATGGGAGCTGCTCCCCTCGGCCCTGTACAGGCGCAGGCACCTACACGCACACATGCATGAGCACGGGCGTTCACCCCTGCCCTCCACACACATTCAGCCCCACTGCCGGGTGCACATGCATCCCCTTGCTCTACAGGCCATGTTCTGAACCTCCTCTCCTATGGATCTGTGTGATTAGCATGCATCTATATGTGAGCTATTGGGCTAGTAATTTGTTTGATTATCTGATTATCATGGATTTATGTGAGTTAACTTGTGGAAATTAGGAGGGGTCAATACTAGGAAGAAATATGAGCCAACTGCCTGAACAATTTGTTCATATATTTTACTATGTTTTGATGATGCGAATGATGTTAATATTATCAGTTCCCATGCCTTTATTAATTTATAAATCTATGCTGAATTTATATAGATGGATGACAACGGCAAGACCCGAGATACGCTGATAGTGCAAGCTGCTGGTTTGGTTGCTGTTTTGTGTGCCTATATGGCCACAATAACTATGAGGGCTAGAAGAAACTACCGTGCTCCAATTCGTTATGTTATGCTTGAGAGAGACGTAGCTAGGTTGTCCAATCTACGTTTTATCTACGAAACCAATGATATAAATTGCCATGACCTACTAAGGATGAATAGGGCCCCATTTTATAACTTGTGTAACTTGTTCCGTGATCGGAAATTGTTGGAAGACAGCATTCATACCTGCATTGAGGAGCAGGTTGCCATGTTCCTTCTTGTAGTTGGGCATAACCATAGGTTTAGGGCAATGAAACCCATATTTAGGAGTTCAATTGAAGTAATCAGTCGATACTTCAAGGCAGTTTTATATGCAATTGGGGAGTTGCGTGATGAGATGATCCAGCCCCCTTCCAATGAAGTTCATCCAAAAATCCTACATAGTAGGCGCTTCTATCCCTACTTTAAGGTAATACTTTACCATTTAGAATTATATGGACATGCCGGATAACCCATATTTTACAAAAATATACCTCACCTCTTCTCTTAGGATTGCGTTGGTGCAATTGATGGCACCCATGTTGCTGCCAAGGTACCAGCTGCTATTGCTTCAGCATTTAGGGGTCGGAAAGGTGGCACCACCCAAAATGTGATGGCTGCGGTTGACTTTGACCTTAAGTTTACCTATGTGTTAGCTGGTTGGGAAGGGTCGGCCCATGATGCACTCATTTTGGCTGATGCTTTGGAAAGGAATGATGGATTTGTTGTCCCTGCAGGTATTAGTGAACAATTTTTAGTGGCTTTTGATCATTTCATAACTACTGGTAGTAACACAACACATGACCTCTTATTTGTTAGGAAAATTCTACCTTGTGGATGCGGGCTATGCCGTGCGGCCAGGGTTTCTTCCACCATATAGGGCTACTCGCTATCATCTTACTGAGTTTGGTGAACGTGTCCCTCAAAACGAGAAGGAATTATTCAACCTCCGCCATTCCTCATTGAGGATCACGGTTGAGAGGGCGTTTGCAGCTTTCAAGAACCGGTGGAGAATTGTGGACAACAAGCCTCACCACCCTTATCCTTCACAAGTCAAAATCGTCCTAGCTTGCTGCATTCTTCATAATTGGATACTTCAGTGGGGAGAGGATGAGTTTGTACCACCTGAGCACACTTGGACTGGAAATCCAGCATCGGATGGTGTGATTGACATAGAACATGATAATAGAACCTGGTCACAAATTAGAGATGGTTGGGCTGGGCATATGTTTGCCAATAGGGGCAATTCACGTGTGTAGAGCTCAAGTGTAGAGCTCAATTCTACATTGTAATGGATTATGAATAATTCTATGTTGTAATGCACTATGAATAATTCTATCATGTGCCCAAATCGAAACATTTATGTTGCTGTTTAGACTTGATATAAATTTTTACTACCTTATGTTGCTTTTTTTACTGCCTTATGTTGCTGTTTAGACTTGATATAAATTTTTACTACCTTATGTTGCTGTTTTTTACTGCCTTATGTTGCTGTTTAGACTTGATATAAATTTTTACTACCTTATGTTGCTGTTTTTCACTACCTTATGTTGCTGTTTAGACTTGATATAAATTTTTATTCTCTTATGTAATCATTTATCCTTTCCTTTTGTTTGTTCTGTACATAGGAGTGATGGCTGAGATGGCGGCTGATGGTGGGCATGGCGGTGGGAATCACCCATTGCGTTGGACATCTCCAATGTCTGGGTTCATGTTACGTCGCTTTGTAGAGCTCATTGCTAGTGGAGTGAAGACGGAAAAGGGCTTTAAGGAGGTGCACCTAAACCAGGTGGCTAAGAATTGTAGTGAGCACTTTGGTCTTTCCATAACCGGGACCCAAGTGTACAACCACCTCCGCAAGTGGCGTGCTAGGTGGGTGAAGATAAGTAAGCTCCGAGACATTAGTGGGTCACTTTGGGATGATAACAACTATGTCATATTGCTGGAGGAAGAGCACTACATGGGCCATATCAAGGTTTGTACTACCTTTTAGTGGCTGATCTGTAGCTATTTAATTACATATGCTCATAGAATTACTTATGCTCATAGAATTACTTGTGCTTCATATAGGACCATCCCAAAGATGTTGAGTACCTCAATGTGCCTTTAGAGAATTATGTTCAGATGCTTGCTATCTTTGGAAGTGGTATTGCTACAGGAAGGTTTGCAATGACATCTAATGAGGCTCTTGGGGTTCCTTCAATGGTGGGAACCTCCTCCTCATTTGTAAACCTTGAAGCTTGTGGTTCTGAATTTGTTGTTGATGGGAATGAACCTGGATTGAGTGCTACTGCTGCTGCTCATGGGGAAGCTGCTGCTGCTCATGGGAAGGAACCATGTAAGGATGCTTCTAGCTCCACTGGCAAAAGGAAGAGGGCTAGCTTGATGAGTGAAGAAGAAGTTTTGGTCATGAGCAACATGTCCGAAGCTGTCCGTGAAGTTGCTATTGCTATCAAGTCCACCGGAGAGGCACATCCTGAACTTTATGATGCTGTCATGGAGCTCCCTGGTTTTACCGAGGATGATCTGTTGATTGTCTTGGATTATCTCAATGAGAATGCCAACAGGGCTAGGAGCCACTCATTTGTGCAGATGTCGGAGACTCGTCGCACTCGCTGGGTCATGCACCACCTCTCCAAGGTCAACGGTGGAGTGCCCGTGCCCAAGGATGGACTGCCAAAGGATGGAGTGCCCGTGACCAGCGATGAAGTGCCCAAGGGTGGAGTGTGAGCAAATATGTGCTAATTCACCTAACGAAGCTGACCATATTTTATTGTATTTGGTCAGAAAAACCATGCCCCTATATATGTGAAGGAATGTAACATGGACCTTATGTTATGTTCCTTTGTTGGACTGTAATGTGGACAATATGAATTTGTGGCTATCTAATATGTGAACTCTAGGATGTGCTGGACTGTAATATGGATCATATGAATTTGTGGCTTTATAATATGTGGACTCTTAAGATGTACTTGCACTGGATACCTGATTTATGTGCACTCTCTATTATCCTGATGCATTTCTTTAGCTATTTTGTGCCATCAATTGCTTATATGTGTATATAAACTGCTCATATACTTGTACAAACAGCAAAGATGCTGCTAAATTTTTGTTTTTCTTACTTAAATCATCTCTGCAATTTTGAAGACATGTGGATATATATTCTTTTATTACTTCAATCAGCAAAGATATCTAGTCTGCAGTGCATGTCACTAAATTTATATTCTAATTATTTTACATACATGAACAAGCATTCTAGAGTCAAATTTCACATCATACAACCTACCAAACAACATATGTTGTATGCTGCATCTCTCATGCAACCACACATGCAACAAACCAAACAAAATCTGAGCTGAGCCTGTCTCGTCTCATGCAGTACACCAAACACACATTTCAACTCATTTTTGCATGAGCTCAACCAGGCCAGCCCCAGCCAAGCTCATTCATGCAATGCATGACAGATGCATCCAGGCAACCAAACACGCCCCAAGTGCATGTCCCGGCTCCGGCAAAGCCCCCACGTTTTTCTCTTTGGATACCGGAATCCGTACGTCAGGACTGATAAGTTAAAATATAAAGGTCCCCGTTAGATGTCAAAAATGGTCTGGACATCGTGGTCCGGACATATAGCGGAGGTTTTAGGGTCCACCTTGGAGACGACCTTATATGTTTTTTTCGAGTATCCAACCTGATACTCCCTTCGTTTCTTTTTAATTTGTATATAAAATTTGGTCGAAGTTAAACTTTGTCAACTTTAACTAAGTTTATAGGAAAAAAATCAAAATTCATAATATGAAATCAATATTAATTATTAGATGCATCACAAAATTAATTTTCCTACCATGTAGTTTTAGTATTGTAGATGTTGACGTTTTTCCTATAAAGTTAATCAAATTTTACAAAGTTTGATTTTGGCCAAATTTTATAGGCAGACTAAAAAAATGAAGGGAGTATGTTGGCTTCCAATACCTCCACTAGCATGATCAGAGTAAAACTTTACGCACTCTCTTATCATGCATGAATGGACTATATGGGCCTCTCGGATTTTCCCCTATGAAATATTAAAAATAATAATGTCCAAATCACAATAATTCCAAGTTTTTTGTTTTTTAATGTAGCAGTGCACTGAAATAGTCATGCATTTAGTCGAAATCTTAAAAGGCCGTTGACATATGAACTTCCAATACACCCAAATCTCGGTAAATTCCCGGTAAATCCACACAATGAAATTAAAAACCCAGTACGTTCCTTGGAGACCACTCTAGGGGAAGAGTTGGACGTGGTAAAAAGTTGACATGTTTCAGGATGTTGTTAATCCGCGGCCAGATAAAATTATCATGCAGAGACGCGTCCGCGTGCGTGTACTCTTCCTGCTGTTCCCGTGTTCGGAGAATAGTAGCTGCATTTACCTAATATTCACCTATCTGATTGATCAATCAATGTAGCAACAGGGGATATAATGTCATGAGTTTTGACTAATGTGCATGAAAGCTCAAAGGTAAACGAAGACAAAAGATATCCATTCATAAACAAATCATATAACTACATAGAAGAGCGAAACTTCTTCGGAAAGAAAATCATAAACAGTTGGTGTAGATCTAACACGACTTTGCGCTGGCCCGGTCATGCATGCCTCACAATATATACTGCGAAGAACGTGCCTAGGATCAGTCTCGGAAGCTTTCTGTTTTGCTGAAGGGTTTTTTTTTCAAAAAGAAGGATTACACCCTGCCTGTGCATAAATGATGCATGCAGACATCTCTATTAGTTTACTCTCCAGAGTCTGACAAAATGAATACAAAGATTCACCCAAAGCCACCTTTGAGACGAAAGGTCGCTACACCAACAAATATAAAGATGAGCCTTGACCACATCAACGTACACGATCTAATCTAGTAGCAAGCCCGCCCACTTGGCAAGCTGAGAGTACCAATCGGTCTAGGCGTCCCACAACGCGCACAGCAAGCGCACGCTCTAGGACTCGCTGTCGCCATCTTCCGCCGCCCCATCTTTAGGAGGGATCATTGCATATATCTTGCCAGTCCCATCTGCCGTTGACGTCACCATGACGCCAGACAACACCACCAGCCTGTGCGCGTCCATCCACAAGCGCCCGTCAGCGACACTCCACTGCACCATGCCACTAAGTCCCATCGTCGACCTAGCAATAGATATAACACTACTACTCCTCTTGTCCCCTCCGGCCAACTCCTGCTTCAAAACAATGCCTCCATGAGGGAGAACGACACCGAAGGTGTCGTCATCGTCTGATCCAAGAGACAAGATCTGGGGTTTTCCTCGGAACATTTCTATCGTATTGACGCAACTTGCAACAATGATGCCTCAACAGGGGTCTGAGACCCGTCATCGTCCGCCATGACCGAAATCGACGCGATTTTCATCATAAATAGCGCCACCGCGATTTCGCCGTCAACTGGACCCGAGCGCCCCCTCGCCATGTAGACATATGGTGTCGTAGGAAAGCAAGTAGAGGACCTCCGGCCCCATCATGCGCCGCCGGCCGGCCAAAGCCAAACCACGACGGATCTAGACGGAATGCCAGATCCACGACCACCGCCTCCACCCATCGCAAAGCAGAGGAGCCCACGGGAGCACCTCGCTGTCCATGGGGTCGCTGGCTCCCGCCGCATAGCCAGGACACTGCCATGGCTGCCGCACGAGGCACCCCAGTTGTCTCATGGGAGATCCGCCACAACCCTCCTGGCCTAGCCTCTTTGGCGCCGGGCACCGCCACCACCGCGGCCAGCGGCGGCTGGGATCTGCCTCGCGGGAAGACTAGCAGCGTGAAGGATTTGGTCCCCCTCGCGTTGGGTCGGGAGTGGTTCATCTGAAGATAACAATTATTTCCACATTGCATGGAAGATGACTATGTAGCTAATGCAAAATTTGGGTAACATTAAGTAGATAGTGACATACATGCATTGATGACTGAGTAGGCCAATTTTTTTTTGAATAATTCAAAATTCCTACTTCTCGAGTTCAAAAAAATCTGAAATGTTTTGCACAAGTATACAAGAATGTGATGTATATGTGTGTAAAATTTCAGGATGAAATACCTTGAAATGCGAGTTGTGTAAGAAAATAAAATCATGGACTTTGAGGATGAATAGTGCATGTACTCCCTCCGTTTTTATTTAGTTCGCATATTAGCTTTGGTCAAAGTCAAGCTTTACAAATTTTGACCAAGTTTATATACAAAAATATTAAGATATACAATAACAAATCAACAACATTAGATTTATTATTGAATGTACTTTCACATCGTATAGATTTATTATGATAAAGTCTATATTGTTTTCTATAAACTTGGTCAAACTTTACGAAGTTTGACTTCAGTCAATTCTAATATGCAGAGTAAATAAAAACGGAGGGAGTATTAAAAAACCGCAAATTTGTTATTTTTTGTGTGGCACTCATTTTAATGTATTTTATCCTAAAAATTTACACACTTGTACATTATGTTTCTAAATATATGTGTATTTTTTTCAAAAAAATATTAAAACATATAAATATGAATTTTGATCATTTCAAATTCGGCCTCCATGGAGGCCGAGCTCCATCCAGCATTTTCGTTGATGACCGCCATATATGGTATTATATCTGCATTCATACACAGTGATGGATTCAGGAATTTAGGTCACATTTAAGTCCTCAAAAAAATTATTTGCAAATGCAAGACTAATCTATCAAAACTCGTGAAATTTAACTACTAAAAACGTGAAAAGGCATAGAAACTACTAACATGGACACTTGCGACTGAAAACATTCACTTGCTGCCATTTTACTAAGGGACCACCTATCCATCAGGTCTGTGTTTCTTTTTACATCGATCACTTTTACGCACTACTGTTGGATCAGGAATAAACGACGAGATCGCCTTATTCCTCCTCCAACCGTTCTTGTTCATCTTGTTCCTCCAACAGTGTAGCCCCCTTCTCTCATTGCGGCCGGCTGCACCACCCTCCGCCCTCCGCTCGACCTCACCCCACTGTTGTGCTGGCTGCCGACGTCCTACCTCGGCCTCACTCATCAATTTGCTGGTTGCTACGGTGGACTGTCACGAATGGATTCATCAATTTGGTACGCGAAGCTTACTGTCACGAATGGATGTTGGTTCACTTTAGCTGGTGTTAGGTGGACGGAAGAGCGATGCTCATATAAACAAGCGGATCTGGTCTTCTAGTTGACTCGGTACTATGCACAACACGCGTAGCCAATTTTTTCCCTAACTGCTACATGGTGCATGAGTATATAAGCACCTGTCCAGCCAGCCATCAACGCATCACCACATCCATCTCTAGTTTGTAAAGAATCTGGAGAGCCAGGGCAATCAAACTGATCCATAGTTAGTTGCTTCGAGAATTAGCTTCCAGCCATGAGGTTCTCCACTTTAATGTTTGCGTGGGCTGCGGCAGTGCTGCTCGCCGTGGCCACCTTATCGGTGGTGGCGGACGCATCGCCTCCGCCGTCCAAGTTTCTGAAGGTCGGCTTCTACAAGCACACGTGCCCGCAGGCCGAGGACATCGTGCGCGACGCCGTCCGCCGCGCCGTCGCCCGGAACCCCGGCTTCGCTCCTGGCCTCATCCGCATGCATTTCCACGACTGCTTCGTCAGGGTAAGCAACGATCATACTCCCTTCGTTCTTAAATATTTATATTTCTAAAATTTTTAATAAATGACTACATACAAAGTAAAATAAGTATCTACATTTTAAAATACGTCTGTATATATTCGTATGTGATAGTTTATTTAAAATCTCTAAAAAGATAAATATTTATGAATAAAGGAAATACATACATTCCACCACGTGTACATGCATGTACCTGATCTGGCCGTTGGTTTTGTTTGGTTCCACACATGTAGGGTTGTGACGGCTCTTTGCTGATCAACTCGACGCCGGGGAACACCGCGGAGAAGGACTCGGTGGCGAATAACCCGAGCATGCGTGGCTTCGAGGTCATCGACGAGGCCAAGGCAGCCCTAGAGGCGAGCTGCCCGCGCACCGTCTCCTGCGCCGACGTGCTCGCCTTCGCGGCGCGCGACGGGGCATACCTTGCCGGCGGCATCAACTACCGTGTCCCATCTGGTCGCCGTGACGGCCACGTGTCAATTGCCGACGAGGTGCTCAACAACAATGTGCCGCCTCCAACTGATGAGGTCGCGCAGCTCGTGGCCAGCTTCAAGCGCAAGGGACTCTCCGCTGACGACATGGTCACGCTCTCAGGTGCACACACCATCGGTCGCTCTCACTGCTCCTCCTTCACGCAGCGTATCCACAACTTCTCCGGCGAGGTCGGCCGGACCGACCCGTCCATTGACAAGTCCTATGCGGCGGAGCTGAGGCGACGGTGCCCTCCATCAACGGACAACCCGAGCGACCTCACAACGGTGCCGCTGGACCCGATCACACCGCGGGAGTTCGACAACCAGTACTTCAAGAACGTGCTGGCTCGCAAGGTGCCGCTCACCTCCGACCAAACGCTGCTCACCAGCCCCCGGACTGCCGGCATCGTCGCGTTCCACGCCTCCGTGGAGAAGGCGTGGCGGGCCAAATTCGCCGCCGCTATGGTCAAGATGGGCAATGTCGAGGTGCTCACTGGTCACGAGGGGGAGATCAGAGAGAAGTGCTTTGCCGTCAACCACCGCTAGTCAACCACTCTAAAACCATTCCTATGCATAGCTAATATAAATATACATATGCTTGTGTGTGCGTCAATCGGAGTGTACTTATGTTATTTATGTATGTGATGTCATTTGTAAACTGATTTTCTTGTTAGTTGTTTGTGTATGTCAAAAAGAATAATACTACATGGAAAAAATATTCGTTGTGTATGGGTAATAATTTTCAAAGTGATTTGTTGTTGGTTGTTTGCCTATGTCAAAAGGAGTACATAGTACTATACATCAGAAAGAATAATTGTTTCCCCGGCAAAGAAAAAGAATAATTGCTTTGTATTGGTAAGATTAGTTTTTTGGTTTATTTACATAGCTACAAGTGTCAACCGCAAAAAAGAGAGTAAAAGTGCCTAATGCTCCATTTTTTGTGTTGAGGGTTAGTTCTTCAATAAGAACATCAATTTTTCAGGGGAGGGGGGACTAGACAAACCAAAATAGTTAGCTAGCTATTTGGAATGGGGCCAGTGAATTTTTTTTTTTGAATACAAGAAGGCGCCAAGCGCCAAGATTCCATTCATCTCAAAAGCATAGTACAGCGTGCATTACATATCCCTGCACTTGAAAGTTTTGAAGATAAAGCAAAGTTGGGCAAAGAGAATTGCTTTGAGAAGAATGAGTACAGCTAAAGACAGATTCTACTCTTGAGTTGAGAACCTAATGAGCACAATCATGAGCTATGCCGTTGATGTTCCTGTTAATATGGTAAATAGCAGTCTGGATAGAGGAAGTGTCCTGAAGAAAATTGCTAATTGGGGTGCGACACCCCCAGTTGATCGAGTTATCATTGATGTTTCTTGAAGCAGCCATCTTGGCCAACGAGAGATTATCCGTGAAGAAAGTAGCCTGCTGAATTTGCAGTTTTGCGACTACTCTTGCTGCAAGTTGGAGCGCCAATGCTTCAGCACATAGAGGGGAGTGAGCATCACTTGTAGAAGCTTGGATCATGATTTTCCTTTCAATCTCGTGTCCTGAAATGTGAATGAACACTCCAATCCCGGTTCCCAGTCCTTGTGCTCGGCCTGGGATGTTCTTCTTTCGCCAAGAAGCATCAGAGTATATTTTTGTTCCTGTAATAAGAAAATCTGATTTGACAGTATACCCTTGCATTATTTGTTCGTCAACCTGGACTTGAAGAATTTGCCGAGTATCAGTTCTTTGGAGTGAGGAAGAGGCACAATCTTCTTGGTGATCCTGCAAAAATTGAGCTGAAGAGATGGCAGCAGCAGCAAGCTGAATATAGTGAGGAAGAGATTCTTTCCTGGAAAAGAGAGCATCATTTTGTGCCTTCCATAAACACCACAAAAAGGTAAAGATGTTAGGTATAATGGCATTCGGGTAATTTGAGGCCATAAGAGAAAGAATGATATCCGGAATGGTTAAGTGTTCAGCAACAAGAGAATCTGCTCTAATATGCCAAGGATGAGTAAACCATGCAGCCCTTGCAAAGTTACAAAGAAAAAACAAATGCACTTGGTCTTCCTCCAAATTGCATCTAGAGCAAAGGGTACTGATGTGTATAGAAAACTAACCAGCCCTAGCACCAGTGGGGAGTGCACGCCTGAGAAGCCTCCACACAAATGTTTGAATTCTAGGAGCCATGTTCTTTTGCTTCCAAACTTGTTGTAAAATGTTTTTGACAGCTATAGCAACTTGGCGAGGTTGGTTTCTCCGTGCCTCATATATTTCCTGCAAGCAAAGTTTGTATGTGTTCTTGGAGTTGCATTTACCTGATGGTGTAAGGTTCCAACAAAGGATGTCCCTGCAGTTGTCAAGAATAATAGGAGTAGAAATAATAGCAGTTGCAGCAGGCTCCTGAAAAAGGATTGGTTGTTTCTATTTACCGCCCTGGTCAATGGATATCTACGAAAACCTGCCCCCTAGCGTACGCATGCTACAAAGGACGACCTATTCCGGGGTTTTTTCTATGTCTTTTTCCTGCCGTTCTTGAGAAGGTTCGAGAACCTTCCCAGGACTTTTTCTATGTTTCTTTTTAACAGTCTTTCATTCCATTTTCTTTTTCTTTTTCAATTTTCTTTTTAAATTTTTATTTCATGAACATTTTAATGTGTATATTTTTTGGTTTGTTTTTTCTCTTTTCTCTTTCCTTTTTCATTTCCAGATTTCAAATTTGGGAATAATTATCGAAAATTGCAAAAAATAGTTCTCGGATAATTTTTTATTTTTATGAACTTTTTTTGATTCAGTAAACATTTTATTTAATTTGCCAACATTTTAAAATTTTATGAACATTTTTCTGATGAATATTTTTAAAATTGATGTTTTTCTAATTTAGGAACATTTTAACAATTCATGATCATTTTTTGAATTGGTAAACAACTTATAAATCCATAAAGATTGTTTGAAATTCTTGAATATTTTCTAAATGACTGAGCATTTTTAAAATTTATGAACATTTAATAAAAGTCGGGATATTTTTTTAATCAAAACCCTTTTTCAAATTCTTTATTTTTTGGAAACCTAATTTTATTAAATCCTTAAAGATTGATTATAAAATTTGAGCGAATTATTTAAAATTTAAAACATTTTCCCAACTTAGTGAACATTTTTTGCAGTTCAGTTTTATTTTTAAAAAACCCAAGTAGAGAAGCAAAAATATGAAGGCAAAGAAAAGCCAAAAGGAAACAAAAAAATAGGGGCGCCTCGCGCCCCCCCCCCCCCCCCCCCCCCCCAAACACACATGGGCCTGCAATTTCGGGCCGTGCGGGCGTGTTAGCTCGCTTGCCCCCCGCATGGGTCAGGGAACATTAGCTTCCCTTGTAATCAGAGGGGCCATGTACCAATGAGAGTGATGGCCTCATCTAAAACAAGAAACAAAATCATTAATTAAGAGTACTCTTTACAAAGGTCACCCCCACTTTTACAGGTTGCGCCAAGTGGCGCATTGCATGTCTGCCACTTGTCACAAACTGCGAGTTTTTCCTTTTCTCATATATTCGTTTGTTCAAAATATTTTATTTCTTAAACCATGCGTCTAATCTGGAACCGTTTTCCTTGTTGGATTCCTCGCGTCGAGATTTTCAAAACTAGATTTTATGTTGATAGATTCTGACGATTTTATTTTTGAAAAAAAAACTGGACGAAAAAACCTAAACCGAGAGCATTTTTTTCCCTTTCCGAAGAGGCACAACCGTGTCTCTTGCAGAAGCAAATCTATGCCTCCACAAGAAGAAAATCTATGCAAAGGTGCCACTTACCTCCGACCAGATGCTGCTCACCAGCCCGCGAACTGCCCGCATCGTCGCGTTCCACGCCGCCGTGGAGAAGGCGTGGCAGGCCAAGTTCGCTGTCGGCATGGTCAAGACGGGCAAAGTCGAGGTGCTCATCAGTCACGTGGGGGAGATTAGGGAGAACCACTAGCCAATCATTCTAAAATCATTCCTATGCAAAGCTAATATAAATATACTTGTGTGTACGTCGATCAGAGATCATACTATGTATGTTGTTTGTGTATGTGATATCATTTTCTAAAGTGGTTTTCTTGTTAGTTGTTTGTGTACGTCATAAAGAATGATGAAAATATATTTCTTTGTGTGTGGGTAATAATTTTCAAAGTGATTTACTGTTAGTTGTTTGTGTATGTCAAAAAGAATAATTGTTTTGTATGGGTAAGATTTGGTTTTCTTTTTGTTTATACCCTGCTACAAGTGGCTACTGTCACCCACACAGAAAAAGTAGAAGTGTAATA
The DNA here is from genome assembly GCF_003073215.2 of Triticum urartu. Lineage (NCBI taxonomy): Eukaryota > Viridiplantae > Streptophyta > Magnoliopsida > Poales > Poaceae > Triticum > Triticum urartu. The sequence continues at coordinate 60,977,502 of NC_053022.1, read as the reverse complement.
ACTATCTATTTGGAATGGGTCGTGTAAAATAACTATCTATTTGGAATGGGTCGTGTAATCGGCGGTTTTTACTTACCGCGTGACTGCACGCATCCTACGTGGGCCGGCCATTATGAGGTTTCTCCGTGTCTTTTTCCAGCCGATATTGCAACAGTCTTAGAACCTTCCCTCAGCCGGTTTTTTCTCCTATTTATGTAGTTCTTTTTTCCCAACTTTTTCTTCCATTTTCCATTTTCTATTTACCCTTTCCATTTTTTAATTTTAAATTGAGAACATTTTTATTTTATTTTTTCATTTTGTTTTCTTTTTGCACTTTCCTTTTTGTTTTTCATTTTTTTTCATTTCAAAATTCGTATTTTATTGAACTTAGGAAAAATTCAAAATTTGCAATCATTTTGAATGTCATCAATATTTTATTACTCGGCGCGCAATTTTTAAATTAGCAAAATTTATTGATATTCAGAACAATTTTTGAAATTCATGAAAAAATAAATTCATGAACATTTTGCATTTCCACAACAATTTTTGAAATAGGAATGTTTTTCCAATTCATAAACTTTGCTGAATCGGTGATCAATTTTTGAATCAACAAAAAAATTTAAAACATTTTTTAAATTCACGAACAATTTTCAAATATGTGAATTTTTTGCATTTCAAAACATTTGAAAAAATTGTTAAAAAATAAAAATCAGGAATTAAATTGAATAAAAACCTTTCAACTTCATGATTGTTTTTAAATTCAATTTTTGAAATCGAGAAGGTTCCAAAACCCGGGATTCATTCAGCGCATAACTTGTTTGAAATGGGTCGGGCCCATCTAACGTTCGCTACTATTTGAGCCCCGTCATTTTGTCGTAGAATGCGACATATAGGGAATTCCGGGTCGGGGAATAGGAGCCCCCCTCCCCTTTAATAAGAGGAGCCATGTACCAATGAAAACTACATGATACCCTGCGTGTTGCTGCGGGAATCGGTTGAATATATTTCACTAAAATTTGATTCTGTGGATATAAATATATAGATTAATAATACGTGAACCCAAAATTTAAAATACATACGACTTATTCTACTCGATTATGTATTGTTGTAAATTATTTATTGAATATAAGTATAATAGTAGAATGAAACTTTTTTCCCATGCATGGTTGCATGCGGTGGTGGGTCTTTTCCCATATGTGGTTGCACGTAGAGGTGGACCTTATCACATCCATAATTATATGGTGATGTCATGCTTGCATGTTGAGATAAATAAGTTAATGTGGATGACTCTCTTAGGTATACTAGATGATGCCCCGCACATTGTTGCGGAAATGTTTTGCAATACATTCAGTTAGAATTGGTTGTATGGAACATGAATATTTGGAGTAATAATATGAGAACTAGAGCTGGAAATAAATATGATTTGTGGTGTTTGATTATTGTATAATGTAAATATCATAATAGAATGTAAATTCTCATGCATGTTTCTATGTTGAGATGGCTTTTTATTATGCATGATTGCATATTGTGGTGGACTTTTTTCCATGCATGTTGAATAATGAGGTGGCATACTTATAGTTGAGAGAAATAGACTAGTGCTGATTAATAATATGTGAACTAAAATTTAAAATACATATGACTTATTCTATATGATTATGTATTGTTGTAAATTATTTATTGAATATAAGTATAATAGTAGAATGAAATGTTTTTTATCATGCATGGTTGCATGTCATGGTGCGTCTTTTGTCATGCATGGTTACATGTTGAGGTGGACATTGTCACATCCATAATTATATGGTAATGTGGCATGCTTGCATGTTGAGATAAATAAGTTAATGTGGATGACTCTCTTAGGTATAATAAATGATACCCCGCACGTTGTTGCGGGGATGTTTTGCAATATATTCAGTTAGAATTGGTTATATGGAACATGAATATTTGGAGTAATAATATGAGAACTAAAGCTGAAAATAAATATGATTTGTGGTGTTTGATTATTGTATAATGTAAATATCATAATAGAATGTAAATTCTCATGCATGTTTCGATGTTGATGTGCCTTTTTATTATGCATGATTGCATGTTGTGGTGGACCTTTCTCCATGCATGTTGAATGATGATTTGACATACTTGCATGTTGAGAGAAAACTACTAGTGGGGGCTAGCTATTTAGATATAGAAGATTAAGGAAAACCCAAATGTGCAATGACAAATTGGGACAAGCCCATCAGTGCGCTCGCTTTTAGAAAAACTATTTTCCATTGTCATGGATGATTCTAAAGGGGGTGGTTTTCCTTAATGAGTGTTACATAAGTGGCTGGTAAATCATTAGGTCATGTAATCTCTTCCCTGACCCTCCCCTCAAATAAATTGAAAGGAAGGGCATTTGGAGCATTTATTGGAAAACACCATTTACAGGAGAAAATCACATCGATTGAGATGATATTAACCTACCATACGAAGCGCCGATCCATTGGGATCGGAACCAACTGTGCATAAGCTGATGGAGAACGTAGTAATTTAAAAAAAAATCCTACGCACACACAGGATCATGGTGATGCATAGCAACGAGAGGGGAGAGTGTGTCCACGTACCCTCGTAGACCGAAAGCGGAAGCGTTAGCAGAACATGGTTGATGTAGTCGTACGTCTTCATGATCCGACCGATCCAAGTACCGAACGCACGGCACCTCCGAGTTCAGCACACGTTTTGCTCGATGACGTCCCACGAACTCCGATCCAGCAGAGCTTCATGGGAGAGTTCCGTCAGCACGACAGCGTGATAATGGTGATGATGATGCTACCGACGCAGGGCTTCGCCTAAGCACCGCTACGATATGATCGAGGTGGATTATGGTGGAGGGGGGCACCGCACACGGCTGGGAGAGATCAACAGATCAACTTGTGTGTATATAGGTGCCCCCTGTCCCCATATATAAAGGAGCAAGGGGGAGGCCGGTCGGCCCCTGTAGGCGCGCCAGGAGGAGGAGTCCTCCTCCTGGTAGGAGTAGGAGGGGGAAAGGAAGGGGGAGAGGGAGAAGGAAAGGGGGGCGCCGCCCTCCCTCTCCTAGTCCAATTCGGACTAGAGGGGGAGGGGCGCGCGGCCTGCCCTAGGCCAGCCCTCTCTCTCTCTCTCTCCACTAAGGCCCATAAGGCCCACTATTTCTCCCGGTGGGTTTTGGTAACCCTGCGGCACTCCGGTTTTCTCCGAAACCACCCGGAACACTTCCGGTGAATATAGTCGTCCAATATATCGATCTTTACGTCTCGACCATTTTGAGACTCCTCGTCATGTCCGTGATCATATCCGGGACTCCGAACTCACCTTCGGTACATCAAAACACAAAAACTCATAATACCGATCGTCACCGAACTTTAAGCGTGCGGACCCTATGGGTTCGAGAACTATATAGACATGACCGAGACACGTCTCCGGTCAATAACCAATAGCGGAACCTGGATGCTCATATTGGCTCCCACATATTCTACGAAGATCTTTATCGGTCAAACCGCATAACAACATACTTTGTTCCCTTTGTCATCGGTATGTTACTTGCCCGAGATTCGATCGTCGGTATCTCAATACCTAGTTCAATCTCGTTACCGGCAAGTCTCTTTACTCGTTCCGTAATACATCATCTCACAACTAACTCATTAGTTACAATGCTTGCAAGGCTTATAGTGATGTGCATTACCGAGTGGGCCCAGAGATACCTCTCCGACAATCGGAGTGACAAATCCTAATCTTGATCTATGCCAACTCAACAAGTACCATCGGAGACACCTGTAGAGCACCTTTATAATCACCTAGTTACATTGTGACGTTTGGTAGCACACAAAGTGTCCCTCCGGTAATCGGGAGTTGCATAACCTCATAGTCATAGGAACATGTATGAGTCATGAAGAAAGCAATAGCAGTAAACTAAACGATCAAGTGCTAAGCTAACGGAATGGGTCAAGTCAATCACATCATTCTCCTAATTATTTGGTCCCGTTAATCAAATGACAACTCATGTCTATGGTTAGGAAACTTAACCATCTTTGATTAATGAGCTAGTCAAGTAGAGGCATACTAGTGACACTCTGTTTGTCTATGTATTCACACATGTACTAAGTTTCTGGTTAATACAATTCTAGCATGAATAATAAACATTTATCATGATATGAGGAAATAAATAATAACTTTATTATTGCCTCTAGGGCATATTTCCTTCAGTCTCCCACTTGCACTAGAGTCAATAATCTAGATTACACAATAATGATTCTAACACCCATGGAGCCTTGGTGCTGATCATGTTCTGCTCGTGAGAGAGGCTTAGTCAACGGGTCTGCAACATTCAGATCCGTATGTATCTTGCAAATCTCTATGTCTCGCACCTAGACTTGATCGCGGATGGAATTGAAGCGTCTCTTGATGTGCTTGGTTTTCGTGTGAAATCTGGATTCCTTTGCCAAGGCAATTGCACCAGTATTGTCACAAAAGATTTTCAGTGGACCCGATGCACTAGGTATGACACCTAGATCGGATATGAACTCCTTCATCCTGACTCCTTCATTTGCTGCTTCCAAAGCAGCAATGTACTTCGCTTCACACATAGATCCCGCCACGACGCTTTGTTTAGAACTGCTCCAACTGACAGCTTCACCGTTCAATATAAACACATATCCGGTTTGTGATTTAGATTCATCCAGATCAGTATCAAAACTTGCATCAAAGTAACCATTTACGATGAGCTCTTTGTCACCTCCATAAACGATAAATATATCCTTAGTCCTTTTCAGGTATTTCAGGATGTTCTTAACCGATGTCCAGTGATCCACTCCTGGATTACTTTGGTACCTCCCTGCTAAACTAATAGCAAGGCACACATCAGGTCTGGTACACAGCATTGCATACATGATAGAGCCTATGGCCGAAGCATAGGGAACATCTTTCGTTTTCTCTCTATCTTCTGCATTGGTCGGTCATTGAGTCTTACTCAACTTCACACCTTGTAACACAGGCAAGAACCCTTTCTTTGCCTGATCCATTTTGAACTTCTTCAAAACTTTGTCAAGGTATGTGCTTTGTGAAAGTCCAATTAAGTGTCTTAATCTATCTCTATAGATCTTGATGCCCAATATGTAAGCAGCTTCATCAAGATCTTTCATTGAAAAACTCTTATTCAATGATCCTTTTATGCTGTCCAGAAATTCTATATCATTTCCAATCAACAATATGTCATCCACATATAATATTAGAAATGCTACAGAACTCCCACTCACTTTCTTGTAAATACAGGCTTCTCCAAAAGTCTGTACAAAACCATATGCTTTGATCACACTATCAAAACGTTTATTCCAACTCCGAGAGGCTGGCACCAGTCCATAAATGGATCGCTGGAGCTTGCATACTTTGTTAGCATCCTTTGGATCAATAAAAACCTTCAGGTTGCATCATGTACAACTCTTCTTCCAGAAATCCATTCAGGAATGCAGTCTTAACATCCATTTGCCAAATTTCATAATCATAAAATGCGGTAATAGCTAACATGTTTCGGACGGACTTAAGAATCACTACGGGTGAGAAGGTATCATCGTAGTCAACTCCTTGAACTTGTCGAAAACCTTTCGCAACAAGTTGAGCTTTGTAGACAGTAACATTACCATCAGCGTCTGTCTTCTTCTTGAAGATCCATTTATTCTCGATGGCTTGCCGATCATCGGGCAAGTTAACCAAAGTCCACACTTTTTTCTCATACATGGATCCCATCTCAGATTTCATGGCTTCTAGCCATTTTGCGGAATCTGGGCTCATCATCGCTTCCTCATAGTTCGTAGGTTCTTCATGGTCTAGTAACATGACCTCCAGAACAGGATTACTGTACCACTCTGGTGCGGATCTTACTCTGGTTGACCTACGAGGTTCGGTAGTAATTTGATCTGAAGTTTCATGATCATCATCATTAGCTTCCTCACTAATTGGTGTAGGTGTCACAGGAACCGGTTTCTGTGATGAACTACTTTCCAATAAGGGAGCAGGTATAGTTACCTCATCAAGTTCTACTTTCCTCCCACTCACTTCTTTCGAGAGAAACTCCTTCTCTTGAAAGGATCCATTCTTAGCAACAAAAGTCTTGACTTCGGATCAGTGATAGAAGGTGTACCCAACTTTTTCTTTTGGGTATCCTATGAAGACACATTTCTTCGATTTGGGTTCGAGCTTATCGGGTTGAAGCTTTTTCACATAAGCGTCGCAGCCCCAAACTTTAAGAAACGACAACTTTGGTTTCTTGCCAAACCACAGTTCATAAGGAGTCGTCTCAACGGATTTAGATGGTGCCCTATTTAACGTGAATCCAGCCATCTCTAAATCATAACCCAAAAATGTTAGCGGTAAATTAGTAAGAGACATCATAGATCGCACCATATCTAGTGAAGTACGATTACGATGTTCGGACACACCATTACGCTATGGTGTTCTGGGTAGCGCAAGTTGCGAAACTATTCCACATTGTTTCAAATGAAGACTAAACTCGTAACTCAAATATTCTCCTCCACAATCAGATCGTAGAAACTTTATTTTCTTGTTACGATGATTTTCCACTTCACTCTGAAATTCTTTGAACTTTTCAAATGTTTCAGACTTATGCTTCATCAAGTAGATATACCCATATCTGCTCAAATCATCTGTGAAGGTGAGAAAATAACGATATCCGCCACGAGCCTCAACATTCATCGGACCACATACATCAGTATGTATGATTTCCAGCAAATCTGTTGCTCGCTCCATTCTTCCAGAGAACGGTGTTTTAGTCATCTTGCCCATGAGGCATGGTTCGCAAGTACCAAGTGATTCATAATCAAGTGATTCCAAAAGTCCATCAGAATGGAGTTTCTTCATGCGCTTTACACCAATATGTCCCAAACGGCAGTGCCACAAATAAGTTGCACTATCATTATTAACTCTGCATCTTTTAGCTTCAATACTATGAATATGTGTATCTTCACTCTCGAGATTCAAAAAGAATAGACCACTCTTTAAGGGTGCATGACCATAAAAGATATTACTCATATAAATAGAACAACCATTATTCTCTGATTTAAATGAATAACCGTCTTGCATTAAACAAGATCCATATATAATGTTCATGCTCAACGTTGGCACCAAATAACAATTATTTAGGCCTAAAACTTATCCGGAAGGTAGATGTAGAGGTAGTGTGCCGACCGCGATCACATCGACTTTGGAACCATTTCCCACGCGCATCGTCACCTCGTCCTTTGCTAATCTTTGCTTAATCCGTAGTCCCTGTTTCGAGTTGCAAATATTAGAAACAGAACCAGTATCAAATACCCAGGCACTACTGCGGGAATTAGTAAGGTACACATCAATAACATGTATATCACATATATCTTTGTTCACCTTGCCATCCTTCTTATCCGCCAAATACTTGGGGCAGTTCCGCTTCCAGTGACCAGTCTGTTTGCAGTAGAAGCACTCAGTCTCAGGCTTAGGTCCAGACTTGGGTTTCTTCTCCTGAACAGCAACTTGTTTGCCGTTCTTCTTGAAGTTCCCCTTCTTCTTCGCTTTGCCTTTTTTCTTGAAACTGGTGGTCTTGTTGACCATCAACACTTGATGCTCCTTCTTGATTTCTACCTCCGCAGCCTTTAGCATTGCGAAGAGCTCAGGAATTGTCTTATCCATCCCTTGCATGTTATAGTTCATCACGAAGCTCTTGTAGCTTGGTGGTAGTGATTAAAGAATTCTGTCAATAACACTATCATCCGGAAGATTAACTCCCAGTTGAATCAAGTGATTGTTATACCCAGACATTCTAAGTATATGCTCACTGAAAGAACTATTCTTCTCCATCTTGCAGCTGTAGAACTTATTGGAGACTTCATATCTCTCAATCCGGGCATTTGCTTGAAATATTAACTTCAACTCTTGGAACATCTCATATGCTACATGACGTTCAAAACATCGTTGAAGTCCTGGTTCTAAGCCGTAAAGCATGGCACACTGAACTATCGAGTAGTCATCAGCTTTGCTCTCCCAGACGTTCATAACATCTGGTGTTGCTCCTGCAGCAGGTTTGGCACCTAGCGGTGCTTCCAGGACGTAATTCTTCTGTGCAACAATGAGGATAATCCTCAAGTTATGGACCCAGTTCGTGTAATTGCTACCATCATCTTTCAACTTTTCTTTCTCAAGGAATGCATTAAAATTCAACGGAACAACAACACGGGCCATCTATCTACAACAACATAGACATGCACAATACTATCTGGTACTAAGTTCATGATAAATTAATGTTCAGTTAATCAAATTATTAAAGAACTCCCACTTAGATAGACATCCCTGTAATCATCTAAGCGATCACGTGATCCATATCAACTAAACCATGTCCGATCATCACGTGAGATGGAGTAGTTTTCAATGGTGAACATCACTATGTTGATCATATCTTCTATATGATTCACGCTCGACCTTTCGGTCTCTAGTGTTCTGAGGCCATATCTGCATATGCTAGGTTCGTCAACTTTAACCCGAGTATTCTGCATGTGCAATACTGGCTTGCACCCATTGTATGTGAACGTAGAGCTTATCACACCCGATCATCACGTGGTGTCTCGGCACGACGAACTTTTGCAACGGTGCATACTCAGGGAGAACACTTGTACCTTGAAATTTAGTGAGAGATCATCTTATAATGCTACTGTCGTTCTAAGCAAAAGAAGATGCATAAAAGATAAACATCACATGCAATCAATATAAGTGATATGATATGGCCATCATCATCTTGTGCTTGTGATCTCCATCTCCGAAGCACCGTCATGATCACCATCGTCACCGGCGCGAGACCTTGATCTCCATCGTAGCATAGTTGTCGTCTCGCCAAATATTGCTTCTACGACTATCGCTACCGCTTAGTGATAAAGTGAAGCCATTACAGGGCGATTGCATTGCATACAATAAAGCGACAACCATATGGCTCCTGCCAGTTGCTGATAACTCGGTTACAAAACGTGATCATCTCGTACAATAAAATATAGCATCATGTCTTGACGATATCACATCACAACATGCCCTGCAAAACAAGTTAGAAGTCCTCTACTTTGTTGTTGCAAGTTTTACGTGGCTGCTACGGGCTGAGCAAGAACTGTTCTTACCTACGCATCAAAACCACAACGATAGTTTGTTAAGTTAGTGTTGTTTTAACCTTCTCAAGGACCGGGCGTAGCCACACTCGATTCAACTAAAGTTAGAGAAACTGACACCCGCCATCCACCTGTGTGCAAAGCACGTCGGTAGAACCAGTCTCGCGTAAGCGTACGCGTAATGTCAGTCCGGGCCGCTTCATCCAACAATACCGCCGAACCAAAGTGTGACATGCTGGTAAGCAGTATGACTTGTATCGTCCACAACTCACTTGTGTTCTACTCGTGCATATAACATCTACACATAAACCAGGATCGGATGCCATTGATGGGGAACATAGTAATTAAAAAAAAATTCCTACGCACACACAAGATCATGGTGATGCATAGCAATGAGAGGGGAGAGTGTGTCCATGTACCCTCATAGACCGAAAGCAGAAGCGTTAGCATAGTGTGGTTGATGTAGTCGTATGTCTTCACGATCCGGCCGATCCAAGTACCGAACGCACGACACCTCCGAGTTCAGCACACGTTCAGCTCGATGACGTCCCACAAACTCCGATCCAGTAGAGCTTCACGGGAGAGTTCTGTCAGCACGATGGCATGATAACGGTGATGCTACCGACGCAGGGCTTCGCCTAAGCACCGCTACGATATGATCGAGGTGGATTATGGTGGAGGGGGGCACCGCACACGGCTGGGAGAGATCAACAGATCAACTTGTGTGTATAGAGGTGCCCCCTGCCCCCATATATAAAGGCGCAAGGGGGGAGGCTGGCCGACCCCTGTAGGCGCGCCAGGAGGAGGAGTCCTCCTCCTAGTAGGAGTAGGACTCCCCTCTTTCCTCCTCCTACTAGGAGGGGGAAAGGAAGGGGGAGAGGGAGAAGGAAAGGGGGGCGCTGTCCCCCCTCTCCTAGTCCAATTCGGACCAGAGGGGGAGGGGCACGTGGCCTGCCCTCACTAGTAGAAAACAGGGCTTTGGTCCAGGCCGGGTCATCCCATTAGTCCCGGTTCAGTCCAGAACCGGGAACAATGTGGGCATTGGTCCCGGTTCGTGAGCCCAGGGGGCCGGCCGGGCCACGTGGGCCATTGGTCCCGGTTCATCTGGACCTTTTGGTCCCGGTTGGTGGGATGAACCGGGACCAATGAGCCTCGCTCATGGCCCACCACCATTGGTCCCGGTTGGTGGCTTGAACCGGGACCAAAGGCTCCCCTTTAGTCCCGGCTCATGTCACCAACCGGGACCAATGAGGTGCCTATATATACCCCTTGCTCGCGAGCAGAGCACCCTAGTGCCCTGTTTTTCTCTGGCCGAGGGGGAGAGGGCTTGGTGGTGCTCTAGCTCACCTCCTATGCACACAAGGTGTTCGATGGAATGCCCGAGCCACACTACTTAAGCTTTCTCCTCTCCAAGCTCGACCTCCAAGCTCCATTTTCCATAATATTTGTCTAGGTTTAGCGGTCCGTCACTCCCCGTCCCCGTCTTCACCGCCGTCGATCACCCGCGCCGAGCTCATCGCCGGCACCACCGTGGTGAGTCTCTTGTTCTTATCTTCTTTCTAAAAGGAAAAATATTCTTACTTGTATGTTTACATAGATACTTGTATTATTTTCTTACTTTTATTATTGCATCTTATATAGTGCGATGGTTTTGGTTTCCGCCCCGTCGGCCCTCGTCCTGTCTATGATTCGGATGTGGTATATATATTATCTTTATAACTATTGGTTCATTTATTGTTTATGAAAATTATGCCAACCAACGTGACATAGATTTTATTTATGTAGGATGTATGTGAATCGGAAATGCCAACCGACCCTATTGTCGAGAGGTTAAATTTAGTTGAAGAAGGAAACAATTTGTTGAAGGAAAAAATAAAAAAAATTGAGGAGGAGAAGATGATATTGGAGTTGCATGTTGCGGATGCCGTCGATGATCACAAGATCAAGATGGATGCAATGCGCTTGAAGATTAGAAAGATTAGAAAATATGCCATTCATACCGAGGCTTGGTATCATTATGCCGTTGGATCAATTGTTACCTTGGTTGCGATTATGATCGCATTTGTTTTCGCATTGAAATGTTTTACATAGTTTCAATGTATGGTTTAATTAATTAGATGCTCTGGAGAGCTATATGTTGTTAGATGAGAACTATGTATGCACTTTGGTTTTAATGTGATGATGAACTTCTATTAATTTGGACACTTAATTATATATAATGCACGCAGATGAACCGGCAATGGATGTACGGTGACAGACACACCCGCGAGTACATTAAGGGCGTGCATGAGTTTCTCGATGCGGCTGAGGCAAACAAGCATAATGGTTTTATGTGTTGTCCATGCACTGAATGTGGGAATACGAGGTCTTACTCTAACCGGAAAATCCTTCACTCCCACCTGCTTTACAAGGGTTTCATGCCACACTATAATGTTTGGACGAGGCACGGAGAAATAGGGGTTATGATGGAAGACGGCGAAGAAGAAGAGTACGATGACAACTATGTGCCCCCTGAATACGGTGATGCTGCAACGGGGGGAGCTGGTGAAGATCAAGAGGAACCAGACGATGTGCCCAATGATGCTGCAACGGGTGAAGCTGCTGAAGATCAAGAGGAACCAGACGATGTGCCCGATGATGATGATCTCCGCCGGGTCATTGTCGATGCAAGGACGCAATGCGAAAGTCAAAAGGAGAAGCTGAAGTTCGATCGCATGTTAGAGGATCACAAAAAGGGTTATACCCCAATTGCGAAGATGGCAACACAAAGCTCGGTACCGTACTGGAATTGTTGCAGTGGAAGGCAGAGAATGCTGTGGCTGACAAAGGATTTGAGAAGCTACTGAAAATATTGAAGAAGAAGCTTCCAAAGGATAACGAATTGCCCGACAGTACATACGCAGCAAAGAAGGTCGTATGCCCTCTAGGATTGGAGTTGGAGAAGATACATGCATGCCCTAATGACTACATCCTCTACTGCGGTGCATACAAGGATCTGAACGCATGCCCAGTATGCGGTGCATTGCGGTATAAGATCAGACGAGATGACCCTGGTGATGTTGACGGCGAGCCCCTCAGGAAGAGGGTTCCTGCGAAGGTGATGTGGTATGCTCCTATAATACCACGGTTGAAACGTCTGTTCAGAAACGAAGAGCATGCCAAGTTGATGCGATGGCACAGTGAGAACCGAAAGAAAGATGGGAAGTTGAGAGCACCCGCTGACGGGTCACAGTGGAGAAAAATTGAGAGAAAGTACTGGGATGAGTTTGCAAAGGACCCAAGGAATGTATGGTTTGCTTTAAGCGCGGATGGCATTAATCCTTTCGGGGAGCAGAGCAGCAATCACAGCACCTGGCCCGTGACTCTATGTATGTATAACCTTCCTCCTTGGATGTGCATGAAGCGGAAGTTCATTATGATGCCAGCTCTCATCCAAGGCCCTAAGCAACCCGGCAACGAAATTGATGTGTACCTAAGGCCATTAGTTGAAGAACTTTTACAGCTATGGAATGGAAACGGTGTACGTATGTGGGATGAGCACAGACAGGAGGAATTTAACCTTAAGGCGTTGCTGTTCGTGACCATCAACGATTGGCCCGCTCTCAGTAACCTTTCAGGACAGACAAACAAAGGATACCACGCATGCATGCACTGTTTAGATGACACTGAAAGTATATACCTGGACAAATGCAGGAAGAATGTGTACCTGGGCCATCGTCGATTTCTTCCGACCAACCATCAATGTCGAAAGAAAGGCAAGCATTTCAAAGGCGAGGCAGATCACCGGAAGAAGCCCGCCATGCGCACCGGTGATCACGTGCTTGCTATGGTCAATGATTTACACTATGTAATCTTTGGAAATGGTCCCGGTGGACTAGCTGTTCCGAATGACGCTGAGGGACACGCACCCATGTGGAAGAAAAATCTCTATTTTGGGACCTACCCTACTGGAAAGACCTAGAGGTCCGCTCCTCAATCGATGTGATGCACGTGACGAAGAACCTTTGCGTGAACCTGCTAGGCTTCTTGGGCGTGTATGGGAAGACAAAAGATACACCTGAGGCACGGGAGGACCTACAACGTTCGCACGAAAAAGACGGCATGCCTCGAAGCAGTATAAAGGTCCTGCCAGCTACGCTCTTACGAAAGAAGAGAAAGAAATCTTCTTTGAATGCCTGCTCAGTATGAAGGTCACGACTGGCTTCTCGTCGAATATAAAGGGAATAATAAATATGCCAGAGAGGAAGTTTCAGAACCTAAAGTCTCATGACTGCCACGTGATTATGACGCAACTGCTTCCGGTTGCATTGAGGGGGCTTCTATCGGAAAACGTCCGATTAGCCATTGTGAAGCTATGTGCATTCCTCAATGCAATCTCTCAAAAGGTGATCGATCCAGAAATCGTACCAAGGCTAAGGAGTGATGTGGCGCAATGTCTTGTCAGTTTCGAGCTGGTGTTCCCACCATCCTTCTTCAATATCATGACGCACGTCCTAGTTCATCTAGTCAACGAGATTGTCATCCTGGGGCCCGTATTTCTACACAATATGTTCCCCTTTGAGAGGTTCATGTGATTCCTAAAGAAATATGTCCGTAACCGCGCTAGGCCAGAAGGAAGCATCTCCATGGGCCATCAAACAGAGGATGTTATCGGGTTTTGTGTTGACTTCATTCCTGGCCTTAAGAAGATATGTCTCCCTAAATCGCGGTATGAGGGGAGACTGACTGGAAAAGGCACTCTTGGAAGAGACTCAATAATATGCAGGGACGGATATTCTTGGTCTCAAGCAAACTACACAGTTCTGCAGAACTCTACCTTGGTGACCCCGTATGTCGATGAACACAAGAACATTCTGCGCTCCAAACACCCGGAGCAGTGCGATGACTAGATTACATGTGAACACATCAGGACTTTCAGCAGTTGGTTGGAAACACGTCTCAGAGGTGACAACACTATTTGTGATGAGTTGTACTTGTTGTCCAGGGGACCATCTTTGACTGTATTGACTTACAAAGGATACGAGATAAATGGGAATACATTTTACATGATCGCCCAAGATCAAAAGAGCACCAACCAAAACAGCGGTGTCCGCTTTGATGCAGCAACCGAGAGCGGAAAGGACACATATTATGGTTACATAGTGGACATATGGGAACTTGACTACGGACCTGATTTTAAGGTCCCTTTGTTTAAGTGCAAATGGGTCAATCTGTTAGGCGGCGGGGTACAGGTAGACCCACAGTACGGAATGACAACAGTGGATCTAAAAAATCTTGGGTACACTGACGAACCGTTCGTCCTAGCCAATGATGTGGCACAGGTTATCTATGTGAAGGACATGTCTACCAAACCGACAAAAAGAAAAGATAAGGAAGCGAATACATCATACGATGAGCCAAAGCGCCACATAGTTCTTTCAGGAAAAAGGGACATCCTGGGAGTGGACGGCAAGACAGACATGTCTAAAGATTATGAAAAGTTTCATGAAATTCCTCCCTTCAATGTCAAGGCTGACCCAAGCATCCTGATAAACAATGAAGATTATCCATGGTTATGGCGCAATAAGCAAATGACACAAGCGAAGAAAAAGTGAAGACTTTCTCCCGCAACTATTATGATGATACCATGCCAACTTTGTAACACACGAACATGCTACCATTGTCCGTTTTGTACATGCACATGCTATGTGGGTGAAATTATGATACCATCCCAACTTTCAACTTTTTCAGAGTTCATTTGAAATGCTTTCATGTCTTATGGTTCGGCCCTCGTAATACCATGACCATTAGTCCCTGGCCCATGCCAACTTTCAACTTTCAACTTTCTAAAACTAATGGCACTAACAGAAAGTTTATAATTTTGCTCCTCGCCCCTGGCCCATGACGATTAGTCCCGGTTTATGCCACAAACCGGGACTAAAGGGTTGGTCCTCGTTGCGGGCAGAGTTTAGTCCCACCTCGCCAACCGAAGGGGGCTCACACCGGTTTATAAGCCCTTCCCTCTCTGCCTTGTTGAGCTCCTCTCGAAGTGAAAATAGATGCCCTAATAGAGAAAAGTTTAACCTAAATTCATAGTGAATTTCTCTGAAATTCATAGAAATTTACTAGGAATTTAGGTTGAATTTTCTCTATAAGCGCATCTATTCTCATTTTTTAGTAAGTTAATCACAAACTTGCGATTCAAACAATTTTCAAAGAATTCAAATTTTAACTAGTCAAATTTGAAAACTAATGGCACTAGCAGAAAGTTTATAATTTTTCTAAAACTAATGGCACTAACAGAAAGTTTATAATTTTGCTAACCTAAAAGCAAACAGAATTAAAATTTAAAGCAAAAAACAAAAGAAAATAAATAATGCAAAAAACAAATCAAAAAAACAGGAAAAAAAACTATTTTTATAGTAAAGTTAATCACAAAATAAAATAAATAAAGCAACAAAGAAAAAAAAAAACTAAAAAAGTGTTTTCAAATTTGAAAACTAATGGCACTAACAGAAAGTTTATAATTTTTCTAAAACTAAAAGCAAAAAGAATAAAAAAATAAAGCAAAAAACAAAAGAAAATAAATAATGTAGAAAACAAAACAAAAAAAGGGGAAAAAATAGCAACAATAAGTATTTTGTTGTAAGTAGAAACAAAATAAAATAAATAAAGCAACAGAAAGTTTATAATTTTGCTGACCTAAAAGCAAAAAGAATTAAAAAATAAAGCAAAAAACAAAAAAAATACAGAAAACAAAACAAAAAACTGGAAAAAAATAAAAATAGCAACAATAAGTATTTTGTTGTAAGTAGAAACAAAATAAAATAAATAAAGCAACAAAGAAAACAAAAAAAAGACAAAAAAACAAAAAAAGTGCCACCTACTAGGCACCCACGACCTAAATACGACTAGAAACCGTACCATGGGCCAGGATTCAGGCTCGCGGGAGGCCCAGTAGGCCCACAGGCACACATTGCACGGTTAGGCCGAAAAGCCTACTTTAGAGAGGAGCTCGAGAGGGAAGGCGTACTGCACCTTATAAACAGGTGTGGCTCCCTCTCAACTAGCGAGGTGGGACTAAACATTTGGGCGCGTGGCAGCACAAGGCCTTTGGTCCCGGTTGGTGCCACTAACCGGGACCAAAGGCCGCCGCTTCCCGCCCTTTGGGCTGCTGAAAAGAGGCCTTTGGTCCCGGTTGCTAGCACCAACCTGGACTAAAGGGGGAATTAGTCCCGGTTTACGCCACCAACCGGGACTAAAGCTTGGACTATATAACAAACACTTGTGAAAATTTTCAGTTTGCATCACCAGTTCCCCCCTCCCCTGCCGACGACGCCGTCAAGCTGCTCCACCTTGCCATCTACGCCGCCGCCGCCAACGTCGTCGCCTCCATGAGCCCACGCCGTCCTCATCGCCGGCATCCCCGAGCCCGCCGTCCTCATCGTCCCCGTCGCTGCGTGCCTCCCCGAGCCGACCCCTCCTCGTCCTTGTCGCCAGCCGCGCGCCGTCCCCGTCACCGCGTGCCACCCCGAGCCCGCCGTCCTCGTCGCCGGACTCCTACCATCGCCGCCCCCCTCGAAGTGAGCCCCCCTTTCCCATGGTCCCGGTCGAGTGCGGCCCTTTCTCTCTGCCCCTGCTCCATGGTCGCCGCTGGCCCCAACGCATTGAAGAGCAGAAAGAGAGGAGAAGGAGTGGAGCAGCAGCAAACTTTTCTGAAATTCTTTAATTTTTTTTACAGATATGAACAGTGCATATAGAGGGTGTTTGATCAAATGCTAGATGGCTTTGGGCTTTTTAGGATTTATGATATTTTTTGTGGTGAGGTACTGATGCAAGACAAAGGTGATGGCAAAATTTCAGAATTTTTTGATTGGTTTAGAATAGGTTTTCAGCAAGGAATTTGAATCTGGTTCAAATTTCATTTGAATGAAATTTAAAAAATTTAAACTATGGATCAGAAGGTTTTTGGTGAAATCGAGTGTGGGTACTGTCATGAAGTTGGAGTAATTTTTGTGGTTGTAAAAGAGTTAGGAAAATTTAGAATGTGCTAAATATGTCAAAAATGTTTTTTTGTTCATACAAAGTTTTTTGTTCATAGAAAGTTTTTTGTTCATAGGCAGAAAGTTTTTATATATGACTATGGATATATGAGCAATGATGATCCATGGATGTATGCATTGATATATATGAGAAACGACGTTTCATAGAATATTTACCAAGTATATATGTATTTTTGTTCATAGCATTTTTTCCATTTGTATATGTATGTGGCTATAGATGGATATATATGAGAGGTTTCCTAGTGTCAAAGTATTGAAGAAATCCATGGCTTCATCATTAGCCGGAAGTAACCAGGGCATGACGAAGTCCTCCAAAGCTATTTTGGAATGGTGTCTCGGATAGGATAATTTGCCTTTTTGTATGAATTTCAGCAAAGGCCTTCCAAATAACGATATTTGGAAGGTTCTTGCTGAACTTTGTACCAAAAAGCGAATTATCCTATCTAGGACTCCGTTCCAAAATAACTTTGGAGAGCTTTGTACCATCATGCACCTGTTACTTTCGCCTAATGAGGAAGACATGGTTTTGTTGAATCCTTTGACACTAGGCAACCTCTCGACCCCTCGGCGATCCTCTCGAACATGAGAGGAAGAAGAGGATCGCCGAGGGGTCGAGGGTTCCAGGGTCGTCGATGGTTCGAGGGGTCGAGGATCGCCGAGGGGTCGAGAGAGGTTTCCTAGTGTCAAAGTATTGAAGAAATCCATGGCTTCATCATTAGCCGGAAGTAACCAGGGCATGACGAAGTCCTCCAAAGTTATTTTGGAATGGTGTCCCGGATAGGATAATTTGCCTTTTTGTATGAATTTCAGCAAAGTCCTTCCAAATAACGATATTTGGAAGGTTCTTGCTGAACTTTGTACCAAAAAGCGAATTATCCTATCTAGGACTCCGTTCCAAAATAACTTTGGAGAGCTTCGTACCATCATGCACCTGTTACTTTCGCCTAATGATGAAGACATGGTTTTGTTGAATCCTTTGACACTAGGCAACCTCCCGACCCCTCGGCGATCCTCTCGAACATGAGAGGAAGAAGAGGATAAAAAAAGAAGAGGAAGAAGAAAAAAAAAGAGGAGAAGAAAGAATAGAGGAGTTTACTCCTCTATTCTTTCTTCTCCTCCTTTTCTTCTTCTTCTTCCTCTTTTTTTATTGGGAACGAGGGTCGTCGAGGGACATAGATGTAGTGTCGTCGTTGTCGATATACCCCCTCCTGATAGCTTCAACACGTGGGGGGGGTCGATATCACCCCCTCCTTGAAGCATTCTCGAGGCCACCCCAAACCCTTGAAGCATTGTCGAGGCCACCCCAAACCCTAGAGAAGCAGCGTCGAGGCCACTAATTAATATATATGATTCCTTACTATGATTAGGTAGCTAGTTCTACGTTTGCCACTAATATATCCATCTGTCATGTTTGAATAATAATTGCCATGTTGTAAATATTTGTAGAAACAATGGACACCGCCCGAGACGAAGCAAAAGAAGCATTGTTGAGGGACATAATCGCAGAAGGAAGTGATGCCGTCTCGTTGTTTCTCAACGACACCGATGGTCTGGAAGGAGAGGGTGAAGAAGCTGGCTACGGTGACCTAATGCCGGTGCAAGAAGAAGAACATGAGGACGGCTCCGGTGACCCAATGCCGGTGCAAGAAGGAGACCATGATGACGGCTCCGGTGATCGAACCGAGTCCGGCCAGGTATATATATTAGTTAAGCCTGTGCTGACTAGCTAATTGATGCATTCATTTTTTTGGTATGTACACATATTAATTAAGTCTTTGTTCTTTTTTCTAGCCCTCCGGATCGAGCACAACTTCGGTAAAGAGACGAGGCCCGAAGAAAAAGTTGAGCTCGGATGAAAGGTTTGAGATCATAGCAATCGCGCCCGACGGCCAACCGATTGAACCCATCCGAACAAAGAACGCATTTGTTGCTCAGTGCGGGGTTCTGGTTAGGGACAAGATCCCGATCAGCATCCAACAATGGTTTAAGCCGGCTACAGAAGACCCTGAGGTGTCTTATGTCAATGATATGCAGAAAAATGATCTTTGGACTGAGCTGAAGTCAAATTTCACCCTACCGCCAGAGGATAATCCAGACAACCCAGTTAAAGAGCAATTAATCAAGTCTTTTGCTCTTAAGAGGATGGCAGAACTATTCAGGAGGTGGAAGAAAGAGCTGAATAAGTTTGTCGAAAATAATGAGACACCAGAATTTAAGGGCAGATATGAGAAGATCAGAGATCACTGGCCCGCATTTGTGGCCCACAAGACATCGGGAAAGAGTAAGAACATGTCGGCGACAAACAAGAAAAATGCTGCGAAGAAGAAGCATCACCATCGCACGGGGTCAGGTGGCTACCTCGTAGCCCGACCTAAGTGGGCCAAGACTGAGAATGATCTGATTGATAAAGGGATCGAACCAGAGACAATTAACTGGCCAGACCATTGCCGGACTTGGTTCTTCGGGGCTGGCGGAACCTTGGACCCTGTAACAGGGAAGTGCATTTGGACGAACGATCAACTGGACATACCAGTCAGGAAGCTTCAACAGTATATCGAAGCAGCGCAGCAAGGGACGTTCTTTCCAGACAGAGAGAACGACGAGCTCACAATGGCCCTCGGGAATCCTGAGCACCCTGGACGGACATGAGGCACGCCAGGCTCCATTCCGTGGAAGGTTGGGTTTCCGGACGCTGGCGGTTACAAATCCCACGAGAGGAGGAAAAAAGTGCAGCAGACCCAAATGCAGGCGCTGCAAGCAAGGGTACAAGCGATAGAGGAACGAGAAGCAAATCGCATCAAACGTACCGCCGAAGCTTCCCTCGAAGCTACCCCGCCATCTCAGCGGAGAAGCAGCGTGGCTTCCACCGAGCTGCTTCAGCCGGAGCATGCCTTGACGGCTCCTGCCAGCTATCCCGTGGATGCTATCACGGAGTCTCAAAATTGCCACCTTATGACGCAATGGATGAATTTGAAGGTTAAGGTGGCTGTTGGCTCTGTTTATCCTACTGAACCCAGCGCAACTTTTCACTGCCGGCCAATTCCAGAAGGATATGCTAGGGTTATGGTGGATGAAATAACGGAGGCATTTGAGGACCTCCGGCTTGACCACCCTACCGGTGAAGGGGAGACTAGGCTGGGGTCTGCTCTGAAGACTCCATGCCTATGGCGGAAGGAGCTCATCAACCTTCCGAACTGGACGCCTCCGCCTCCTCCTCCTCCTTCGGCAAGTCAGGGCACTCCGCCTCCTCCACCGCCTCCTCCTCTGGCGAGTCAGGGCACTCCGCCTCCACCACCGCCTCCTCCTCCGGCGAGTGACGATCAGGGCACTCGACCGGCTCCTTCTCCAGCGCGTGGCGGCACTCCGCCTCCTTCTCCGCCTGCGCCGACGCGCCCGAGCAGCCAGCCTCCTCCTTCTCCGCCTCATCAGCAAGGGCGGAAGAGACCTGCCGTCGCTCCGGCTGCTCCGGCGCGTCGTAGTCCTTCTCCTCCACCTCGTAAGCAAGTAAAGAAGACAACCACTCCGTCTGCTCGGCCGGCATCTAGCAGTACAGCCAGAGGCGGGAGGACATACAGATTCGGTCCTTCTCTAAAGACTCCAGAGAAGTTACCATACGAGAGGACCCCGGAGGAGAACACTGAGATTGCACGAACCAAAGTGGATGACTGGTTTCAAGGGTTGAAAGCAAAGAGACATCCACTTCCGGAGGAGAAGGTAGATCCGGTGAAAGCGAAGCGCACTCTGGCTGCCCTGACAAAACCACCCAAGTCTCCGCCGAAAGGAAACTATGAGCGCATTATTGGAAAGGAATTTGTCGAAGCGGAGCGGTCGGGAAGTACTGTCAGTGATCAAAGGATGAAAGAACGACGAGCTGGGAAACAAATTTCCCAGCTCGGCGAACAAGCGAAGCAATCGTGCCCCCCGCTCAAGGTGCCTAGCCACAACGTCGCTAATGATCCGAGGATGGTGCCCGGTTATAGCAATCTTGCAGATTACCTGCCCGACGATGTACATTATGAACCCATGGAGGTGCATATACAAAGATACGAGTACGGGAAGCCTCTCATGAAAGATGAAAGATCTCTATCAACGATGATGCGAAGATTGCATGATTGGTACTTGAAAATCTGTAGAGACTCTGGGGGGAGGAGTACTTTGTATGTGAAAGTTAAAAAGGAGCATGACCTCGTTGGAATTGAACTGTTGCCTGTTCCATTTGAGGAGTTCTATCAGTTTTTCAATCAATTGGCCCTCGATAAAACAACGGTCGCCTGCTACTGTCTGTAAGTAGTACTACTTCTGTCATTAAGTCTCTCTATATAGCTCAGCTCTTTCATTGCATGTATTTATAATCACCCTCACTATATTATGCAGATTGAAGATCGCCGAATTGAAGAAAAGACAAGTCGGTGATATTGGGTTCATTAACACATATCTCATAGATGCAACTGAGGTTAAATTTCATGCCGCAGCTACCAAGGCCAACTTGCTACCATCGTTGGTAATAAATGAAAACAAAGATATAATACTCTTTCCTTACAACTTCAAGTGAGTGTTACTGTCTTGTGCGTATTCGGTTTCCCTTATATATTAGTCAAGGTTATAGTAATGTAATTGATGAGTTATGCATGCGTGTGCAGTTTCCATTATATTCTCCGAGAGATTAAGCTTGAGCAGGGACTAGTAACCGTCTTAGACTCAAGATGAAAATATCCCCAGGACTATGCAGACATGACTCAAATACTCGAGAAGTAAGTTAAATCGATCATTATCCACCATATCAGCAACTTTGTTCATTTCCTGATATATCAAGTAATTGTTTTCTTTGTCCAGCAGGGTTTGGAGAAAATTCACCAGAAAAACTCTAGGACTGCCGAAGGAGCTGCAATTTAGACACCCGAAAGTAAGTACTATAGTAGCATGTTCCGCGCATCTACTAGTCATTCAAGCGCTAGTTTCATCAATACCATTTGGCATTCTTGCTTATCAGTTTGATTGACCTCTGTTTCTTGTAAACTGGTTGTGGCAGGAACAAGGGAATGATTTCTGTGGATACTACGTTTGCGAGTCCATCCGCCACACGACCTGTGAGCAGGGCTACACTGACGAACAATATGAAGTACGTAAATAACAACATTCACAATTTTATTTTATTACCATCATTTGTGTTGAGTTTCATTCATTCATATATATATGTATTGACCCCCTTCTTTAAATTAGATGTTTCGGAAGCGGGATGAACTCCTAGCACTAGCTCGCATGCGAGCAATTCAAGAGGAATTGGCAGCATTCTTTCTTGACCACGTGATCCCTGAAGACGGAGAATTCTATGTGGACCCTGAGTCCGTATGATTATATTTGTAAGAGATAATTATTGTATATATGTAGCCGGTAGTGTCAGATAGATATACGAGAACTTGTTGTTCGACCAATCTCTTGGAGAAGGAGAGGTGGCCGATATCACTTCTCTCTGTATGCATATATGTTCATGACGATCTTCTGTTCCCTTTGTTTGCTTACTAGCTAGCTAGCGTGTCTAGTCCTCTCTATACGTATGTATAGTACGTAGCGTCGACCAAGCACGGACATAAGAGAGGACACTTCTCTCTATTAATTATAGCTAGCTAACACAATATATGAAACACCTAAATTAACCCCCCAAAACCCCCAAACCCCCCCCCCTTTCAAAAAAAAAACAAAAACCCCAGCCACAGAAATGCTGACGCGTGGATGCCTATTGGTCCTGGTTGGTGCCACCAACCGGGACCAAAGGGTCTCCTGCCTGGGCTCCGCGCACAGGCCATGTGGAGGCCCATCTATCCCGGTTCTGGGTTGAACCGGGACTAAAGGGACAGGGCATTAGTACCGACCCTTTAGTCCCGGTTCCAGAACCGGGACAAAAGGCCCTTACGAACCAGGACAACAGGCCCTTTTTCTACTAGTGCCTAGGCCATCCCTCTCTCTCTCCACTAAGGCCCATAAGGCCCACTATTTCTCCCGGGGGGTTTCGGTAACCCTCCGGCACTACGGTTTTCTCCGAAACCACCCGGAACACTTCTGGTGTCCGAATATAGTCGTCCAATATATCGATCTTTACGCCTGGACCATTTCGAGATTCCTCGTCATGTCCGTGATCATATCCGGGACTTCAAAATACCTTCGGTACATCAAAACACAAAAACTCATAATACCGATCATCATTGAACTTTAAGCGTGTGGACCCTACGGGTTCGAGAACTATGTAGACATGACCGAGACACGTCTCCGGTCAATAACCAATAGCGGAACCTGGATGCTCATATTGGCTCCCACATATTCTACGAAGATCTTTATCGGTCAAACTGCATAACAACATACGTTATTGCCTTTGTCATCGGTATGTTACTTTCCCGAGATTCGATCGTCGGTATCTCAATACCTAGTTCAATCTTGTTACCGGAAAGTCTCTTTATTCGTTACGTAATACATCATCTCGCAACTAACTCATTAGTTACAATGCTTGCAAGGCTTATAGTTATGTGCATTACTGAGTGGGCCCAGAGATACCTCTCCGACAATCGGAGTGACAAATCCTAATCTTGATCTATGCCAACTCAACAAGTACCATCGGAGGCACCTGTAGAGCACCTTTATAATCACCCAGTTACGTTGTGACGTTTGGTAGCACACAAAGTGTTCCTCCGGTAATCGGGAATTGCATAACCTCATAGTCATAGGAACATGTATGAGTCATGTAGAAAGTAATAGCAGTAAACTAAACGATCAAGTGCTAAGCTAATGGAATGGGTCAAGTCAATCACATCATTATCCTAATGATGTGATCCCATTAATCAAATGACAACTCATGTCTATGGTTAGGAAACTTAACCATCTTTGATTAATGAGCTAGTCAAGTAGACGCATACTAGTGACACTCTGTTTGTCTATGTATTCACACATGTACTAAGTTTCCGGTTAGTACAATTCTAGCATGAATAATAAACATTTATCATGATATGAGGAAATAAATACTAACTTTGTTATTGCCTCTAGGGCATATTTCCTTCGTAAGCCTCCAAGACAAAAGATGGCATGTGGTGTGAACATACCCATCGTACCAGTGGTCGTACCACATGACGCCGCCGCCCTTTTGTCCTCTACTTTAACCCCGTGTTATCAGATCTTAGATCTCAAAAAGGATGAACGGAGAGACCACAACCTCGATCGAGAACTAGAAATCCTCACCTCCGAAATGGATCTAGAGGGAGAACGGGTAGAAGGGCTCCGCCATACCATTACCTCGATCAGGGAGACTTTGACATCGATCTTCATCATCATCCACATCCTTGTCATAATATAAAACCCTAGCATGGATTCATACGTGTGTTACATTAATCATTCATCCGCAATTACCATGAGTACTTTGATGATGCTTATTGTCTCTATGTTTGAGTAATTTATCTATTTTGGGGGGGGGGATATGGAGGGGAATCCTAGTATGTTTAGGACTTGAATGCCGATATGATACGTGTCTCTATGTCACTTGCAGCTCCCTCGTGGTCTGCGCCCAGTACTGCGCTGACCCATTCGCCCACCCACACTGGCAGGCTAATTTAATGTTTTTTGTTTACTACTACTGCTACTGCTTTGCTTTCTCAAGGAAAATAACCAATTACCTCTTTTTTAGTTTAAAAATTGGTGAAATTGAATTTTTTAGTGATGCGCTTGCTCGCCCACAGTTGCATGCTCCTTTTTAGGCCCTTTTGTTGTTGGTGTTGCTTTGCTATCTTGGGCCTTGTTCAGTTCCTTGATATTTGAAGGGGTTTGGAGGGGATTGAAAGGGATTGATCCTATACAAGTCAAAATCCACCTCAATCCCCTCCAATCCTTCCCAATAGCGATTAGGGCAACTCCAACGCGCCTCCCCAAACGAATGTCCATTTTGTTCGGATTTCGTCTGTTTGGGGGTGGCAATGGGGCTGTGACTGTCCGGATTTTTGGATGCATATTGGGCGTGCGCCCAACGCGCGGCCGCATCTTCGGCCACATCTGGTCCGCGTGCATGCAAATTTGGAAACAACAAAAGATGTAGCTAAATGGCAGCGACCATAGTTCACGTCAGCGGCTGCGGTTCACACCAATTCATGCAAGCTGACAACAAAGCCAGGCGCTGGCACACGAGCCAGCCTTCAAAATGAACAAGTTTTTAGCGCCGGCAAATGCTTGGGTGTATGATCCCGTGGCACCGGCACACGAGCCTATTTCCATCCAACTATCGCAAATAAAAGTGTCCTCCTCTTGGGTGTATGATCCCGTGCGAATACTTTGCCTTCCCTTGTGTGCCTCGGCCCTTTGGGTGAGCTCATCGATAAACACCAATGGCTCCTCCATAATGTCGACCTCTTCTTCCTCATGTTCACAATAAAAGTCACCATCTTCATGCCATGAGTTGCCATGGTCATCCTCATCTTCATCAAGGCCGGCGAATTGAGTGTCACCATATTGGCCACGACCGTCCTTCCTTTGTGTCATGTCGGGATCGAAAGCTTGGCCTTGGCTGTCGACGTGGAATGCCTCGCCATGGTCCTCGAAGATGACGTTCTCCATGAACACCGCGTAGTCAGGGTCGTCGGTCGTCAGCGTCGGTAGTGGCATTTCATCGAATAGCTTGCGGGCGCCAGCCATGTTGGCCGAAGGAATTGTCCGGGGCTGCTTCCTGGCTGGGCAACGCCACTTTACCTCGGCTTCATGTTGAGGTTGATGACGTCCACAGGCATGTCCGGAGCGACCACACTGTAGTCCAGCAACATGGAGAACCGTGTCTGCCCATGGCCATTCAGCGGCGGCGCACGATACCCTGGCGTCTTGGGTGTGATGGATAAGCTCGGGGACCGGTACCGCGGAGGACGAATGGCCGACGAGCCTGTGCTAGCCGCGGCCATGTCAGCGACCGAGAGAATGGCCGGCAGGGTCGGCACAACCCTAACACACTACATGAATCAACTACTTTGCCATCTGCCAGCTCTTTGCCGTCTGCTAGCAGACGGCAAAGAAGCTCTTTGCCATCAGCTACCGAAAAGAAGACGGCAAAGAAACGGCGGACGGCAAAACATGCCTTTGCCAGCTGCCAGCTCTTTGCCGTCAGCCAGCAGACGACAAAAATTCTTTCCCGTCAGCTGGCTGACGGCAAAGAGAGAGGTGGCCCCCACCCCCAGCCCATTTAGAAAAAACTTAACGCCCCACCTCTTTGCCGTCCGCTAGCAGACGGCAAAGAGAGATAAAGGCGGACGACAAAGAGCGGCGGACGGCAAAGAGCAGTCTAACTAATGGCCCCCACCCCCGCCCGTTACTCTCTCTGCTCTCCCTCTCTCCTCCGCGACGCCCACCAGATCCCCACCCACCGCCGCCCGGCACCGCCCCCGCCGCCACCCTACCGCCCGGCGTCGCCCACGCCGCCCCCGCCCCCGCCCCCGCACCCGCTTGGCCTGTCGCCCCGCCACCCGCCGCCGCCCCCGCCGTCCGGTGCCCCCCGCCCTCGCCGACCGTCCCATTGCTCCAGTGAGGGGCTACTTCTGTTTTTCTTCTATTTTTTTGATTTTTTTTGTTGTTTAATTGTTAGTGCTAGATTGTGTTAGTGATAGAAAAAGAATTAGAAGAGGTAGAAGTAGTAGAAGAAGTAGAAGAAGAAGAAAACAAAAGAAGTAGAAAAAACATGAAAAAAGAAAAAGAAGAAAAGAAGTAGAAGAAGAAGAAAGGAAGAAAAGAAAAGAAGTAGAAAAAGATGAAAGAAGAACAAGAAGAAAAGAAGTAGAAGAAGTAGAAGAAGAAGAAAAGAAGAAAAGAAGTAGAAGAAGAAGAGAAGAAGAAAAAAGAAGTAAAAAGTAGAAAAAAGATGAAAGAAGAAGAAGAAGAAAGGAAAGAAGAAGAAGAAGAGAAAGAAAGAAGAAGGATAGAAGGAAACACCCCGACCCCCTGACCCCGACACCACACCCCGACCCCCTGATCCCCCTGACCCCGACACCCCGACCCCGACACGGCACCCCGACCCCCCGACCCCGAAACAGCACCCCGACCCCGACACGGCACCCTGACACCGACACGACACCCCGACACCTCCCGAAAAGGTGTTCTTTGGCCTTCCAGAGGCCGACGGGGTCATATAATTGTGAATTATTAGTTAGATCATATATTTTTCGATTTTGTTATGAAAAACATCATATATAATTGTGTTGATCGGGTAGATTTAAATGTGCAATTGTTTCATCACTGCGAGGTTTGGTATTCAACGACCTCGCCGTGCGTTTGACAAGCTCTGGCCCTTCGTTCGTGGGTGAGCACAAATGACATGTCCTCCTCCCCCATTAATTATTTGCTCTATTCTGGTGTTCGCGCCGATGAAACTTGATAGCTAGCTATATATGTGTCTTGAATCATCAGTATGGGTAACTAATATGTGTCTCCCGTTCGAAAGCGTCATAGTTATAAATATGCATGCATTTGCATATTTATAACCTTGATTCTTTCGAATTGTCCAACGCTATCCATGGACAGCCTGAGTATGTGTAGATTGGGTTCGTTTTCCCATATGCTTTACTCCAGATCCGACGCATAAATTTCGTCAGTGCCTCCCCTGTTGTTCTCCGGGTACACATCCTCTCTGTTTATTGCAGAGACGTGTATCAGGAGAACAAAGGGGAGGTGCTGCCAAAATTTTGCGTCTGATCCGGAGCATAGCATGGGAAAATGAACCCAATCTACACATACTCGGGTGGGATTAGGACCTATCATTACCTATTAGAGTGTAGGTTGCATGGACGTAATAAAATTGACAAAGTAGATCAACTGATTAATATATACATGGTGAATTATATATATAATTGTTGTGTGTCCAGTAGCTCTGAAAGTCAAGATGAGTGATCGTGTGTGGATGTATACCGGTCACACTGGTCAGAACAAATGGAGCGCTGAATGGTTCACAAAAACTAAGGGGTTTGTGCAAGCTGCATTTGCGAATGGCCAGAGGAAAACATGGTGCCCCTATTTCCGGTGCGGCAATTGGGAAAAGAGGACAGAGGCTGAAATGGGCAAACACCTGTAGAAGAGTGGTTTTACGCCCGATTATACGGTGTGGACATTTCATGGTGAGTCTGCCCAACGTGACCGAACTGAGGTGGATCATCGTCGCACCGACGAGCATGGTACCGGTATGGAAAACATGGTGCAAGACTATGATGATGCTCGAGATTCGGACAAGGAGATGGAGGAATCTGCAAAGGCCTTCAATGAAATGTTGGAGTCTTCAAAACGTCCGCTCCACGAGCACACTGAGCTTTGTCAGTTGGATGCCATCTCACAAGTAATGGCTCTAAAGGCTTAGTTCAACTTGGGCAGAGAATGCTACGACGCAATTATGACAGTATTTGGACGCTTTCTACCCAAAGGCCATGTAATGCCTGCAAACCTGTACCAGTCGGACAAAATCCTCCATGCACTGAAGATGCCCTATGAGAAGATACATGCCTGTGAGAAAGGATATGCCTTATTTAGGCTTGACTACGTGGACTTGAGCTATTGTCCCATTTGCAAGTCTTCCAGGTATATTGTGGTAGACAACGGTATGGGTGAGAAGACACAGACCAAAATCCCCGTTAGTGTTCTTCGGTATATGCCAATCGTACCAAGACTTCAATGTCTTCTCATGGTCGAAGAGACGGCCAGACAGATGACATGGCACAAAATAGGCAAAAGAACCAAACTAGATGCAGATGGGAATCTGATGATGGTACACACATCGGATGGTGTTGCGTGGAAAAAGTTTGATGAATTACATGCTGACAAAGTGGCAGATCCGAGGCATCCTCGAGTCGGCATCAACACGGATGCGTTTAGTGTGTTTGGTATGACGGCAGCCCAATATAGTTGTTGGCCCATATTTGTCTTTCCACTCAATCTCCCCCCGGACAGATTATGCAAAGAAAGAACATTTTCCTGACGTTGATAATTCCAGGGCCCAACTATCAGGGGAAAAATATGCAGCCGCTTAAGGACGAATTGCAAGAAGCCTGGGATAATGGGTTCAAGACATACGACGCCTATAGCAAACGGAACTTCATAATGCGTGTCTGGTACATGTACTCGACGCATGACTTGCCGGCGTATGCGCTATTCATTTGCTGGTGTGTGCATGGAAGGTTCCCATGCCCCACATGCAAGGGATCTCTTGAGTTTCGTTGGCTTCAGGCCGGTCGCAAGTTTTCTTGCTTCGACATGCATAGACAGTTCCTGGATCCTCGCCATAAGTTCAGGAAAGACAAGAAGAACTTCATCAGAGGTAGAGTTGTCAAAAACTCTGCACCACCTGCGTTGACAGGCCAACAAACCCTGGATCAGTTAAACGCTCTCGAGCCAGATCCAGAGCGTCCAGGGTACTTCAAGGGGTATAATTCTAAGCATGCCTGGACTCACAAAACATGCTTATGGGATCTGGCTTACTTCATAGACCTCCTTTGCCCACACAACATCGACGTGATGCACACTGAGAAGAATATCGCCGAGGCACTTTTTGGTACATTGTTCGGCATAGATGGGAAGTCAAAGGATAATACTAAGGCTAGAGTCGATCTGGAGGCGCTATGTGATAGGCCGTTACAAAACATGAAAGAACCGAAAGGAAAGCAGAACTGGACGAAGCCAAAGGCATGGTTCAATCTTGGAAGGCCAGCTATGAGGGAAATTATCTTGTGGGTGAAAATGCAGTTGATGTTCCCCGATGGGTATGCAGCGAATCTAAAGAGGGGAGCGAGTCTTGATAAATTGAAGATATTTGGTCTCAAGAGTCATGATTGGCACATATGGATTGAGTGGGTAATGCTGGTGATGTTGCGTGGCTTCATCCCTGAGGATGAATGGCTAGTACTGGCAGAACTCAGCTATTTCTTCCATGTTCTTTGTGCGAAAGAACTATCGCCTGGCGTGCTAGAAGAAATGGAAGAGTTGGCGCCGGAGTTGATCTGCAAGTTAGAGAAGATCTTTCCACCGGGCTTCTTTAATCCAATGCAGCATTTGATTTTGCATCTCCCGACCGAGGCAAGATTGGGGGGGGGCATGCAAAATCGTTGGTGCTACCCAACTAAGAGGATGCAGAAGACGCTTCGAGAAAAATGTAAAAATAAATGTAGAATTGAAGCATCGATGGCTGAGGCATTCATCACTGAGGAGGCGGCAAACTTCATGACAACACACAACGAAGCCAACAATCGTCATTTTCATAATCCGAAGCCTCGGTACAATGCTGACGACCCTAAAAAGGGTGGATCCAACCTCAGCCTATTCAAAGGGAATCTCGCACCAGCCAGTGTTCCAAATCCAGTATCTTTGGATAACGAAGAATGGCGGACCATTTCGTTGTATATCTTCAACAACCTGATAGAAGTGCGGCCGTACATCGAGTAAGTTCTTGGTACATTGTTTCGCTTCTATTTCCTTTGAACTTCTCTTATTCCTGGATATTTCATACAGTCGATATGTCGCCATATTCTCGTATGGAGCGGTGTCCAAAAGGATTCCGTCGAAGAGTATGAGCTTCTCGCAAAGCAAGGAGGCGGCTATCCCGGTTTCATCTCTTGGTTCAAACAAACGGTAATTTCTATTAGACAATTTCATTTCATTCGCTAATTTGTGCGTAATGCAACAATCCTTTCATATTAAACTTGTAGGCTAATTCAGAGTCTATGGACGCCGAATTGAGACAAGTCGCTAATGGTTTTGACTATAAGGTCCATTCATTTGACAAATACGACATCAACGGGTATCACTTTCGTACATATGGCAAAGAGCTATCTATGGTCGACCGAAAGTCTACAAATTGTTGTGTATCTGCTATCGGCGAAGGAGGTACCGAGTATTGTGGGAGAGTTGAAGCAGTTTATGAACTTCTATTCTATGGTGAAAACCCACCGAATGTCGTAGTCTTCAAATGTTATTGGTTTCAGCCGAAGGAGACTAGAAGGACTCATGAACATATAGGGCTAGTTGAAATCAACCAAAGCACCCATTTTAGATGTTCCTGATGTCTATATTACGGCTCAACAGGCGACCCAAGTATTCTATCTACCGTGGGCCTGCCAAACTAATCCAAATCTGAAAGGTTGGGATGTCGTTTATGAAGTGCCGCCGCGTGCTAGACTTTCTCCCCCAAAGGAAGAGGATTATGAACCTCACATTAACCCAGACACATATGAAGGAGAATTCTTCCAAGAGACACGTCTTTCCAAAAAGCGTTTCAAGAATCGCTATACTTCACCCCAAAACATTGAAGTAGACAGCGACGGTGAATCCGACATCACCCCAGAGGAAGAACAAGAAGAGCCGGAACAAGAAGAGGTTACTGCTGCGGATGACCTGTCAATGCTTGACCGATTACATCAAGGTGGCCTTGCCCATCTTGATGCCACTGAACCCTATGAGCCCATCATTGATTATACTGATGATGATGATTATGCATTTATTGATGATACTGATCGAGATAATTAGTAGTGTCAGGTATTCAATTTTTTTATGTTGTACTTGATGATGATACACTTAAGTGATATACATATTATTATTCATGTCGGTATTTTTTTATGTTGTAGCTAATTTCGTTTATTCTTTGTCATGGCAGGTGTTGAAAGATGGTGGGTGCTGGCCGGGAGCGTGCCGAGGCCCCTTCTTCGTCGGTGCATGGTGTGAGGTCTTCCATTCCACACGCACCTCTCCGCCGAGCGTTGCTGGACAGTATGGCGACACCGCCGGGCCCTTCTTCGTCGACCGCGGTGCCTAGCAGGGGACGAGGTAAGAAGAAGAGAGGAGGTGGAGCACGTGGTCGCGGGAGAGGAGGTAGGGTGACTGCTACGACGCCTTCCTCGCCGCCACCCCCAGCTGTTTCACCCGAGCACGTGACTGCTAGGGTGGACTCGTCCGATGAGGAGGCTACACGGACTCCGGTCCATGGGTCTTCGGCCCACGAGCCTCGAGTCGACGGGCCTTCGTCCCACGAGAGTTCGGCCCACGAGACCCCGGAGGAGCACACGTCTGGATGGGGTACCTGGCTGGATCAGCCAAAGGAGCCGAGTGGCCATGCTGATACTGATATTGAGGAGGAGGGGGGCACCGTCTACCAGCGTGGTTGTACACAGCTCCCATCCGTGCCGGCGACCCACGAGCAGAGGTGGTTGATTTTCCCTGATGGGGAGAGGTAAGTGCATTTAATATTTTTGTACCTTCTGCATTCATGTTTCTTCAAATAACTAATGCATTGGCCTTATCATGCTGCAGGGGCTGGGACCACCATCATAGTGTCCGCCGGCCCAACTCCGTCCTTGGAGTTCTTTGTCGGCAAAACTTCCCGGGGTTTGTCACATTGCCTGGTGAGGGTCGGCTTCCAGAGCTAGGATTGAGTTGGGAGCACTACTTGGCTGCCTCGACCCCGCCGGGTGAGATTATCAACGGTGTATTGTGCAAGACGAGGGCAGACGTAGTGATCAGAAAGTTCTGGGTAATTTCTCCTTTACACAATTAAAAATCTTCAACTAGCTAGTTATTAATTGTACTAATCAATATTGTCTCATTTGATTGCAGACATTCTACAGGTGTGAGGAGGGATACGAGGAGGAAGCGGCAAATGTTATCGATAACATCTGCAAGCGCCTACTACAGAACTTACGGCACGAGGCTCGGGTGCAGGCTGTTCGAGACTACTACGCCTCGCGTGGTATCAAGAAGACCAAGCCGGCGTGCCGCGAGAAGTTCTTGAGTAAGGAGCAGTACATGAAGGTAATTCTTAAGGCCTTGTACTTACTTCCTTCATTTAGTAATTCATAGCCATAGCGCTCAAGTTTCTATTTGCTAACTTAGGCCCCTCCGAGATGGTGTGCGGATCGTATGGATTGTTGGGAGGTGTTGGTCAATGAGTGGTGCTCAAATGAATGTCTAGCCCTCCACAACCATGCCAAGGACAAACGTGCCCAAATGGAAGGTGTGCCACACCATCGAGGGAGCTCCAACTTATTTCAGTTCGGGCGGAACTGGGTATGTGGTTTGCTTCATGATTCATGCAATTCATTCATCATGCTAGCTTTAGCCCTTTAATTAC
This sequence comes from Triticum urartu, assembly GCF_003073215.2. Lineage (NCBI taxonomy): Eukaryota > Viridiplantae > Streptophyta > Magnoliopsida > Poales > Poaceae > Triticum > Triticum urartu. Next base: position 60,944,227 of record NC_053022.1, on the reverse strand, counting down.
TAATTAACTTTGTTTCTCTCTTTCAGGCATGCTACAATAAGGCAGATAAGGTGCCAGAGGTGTACGACCTGTATGCCATGGCCCACACTAGCCCTTACAAGAAAGTCAAGGCATTCTCTGCGGCTGACCTCGATGATCCAAAGAACTTCACCAACATATCCTCCCATGACAAGCTCGTGCAATATAGAGATCAGGGGAAGGTGAGGAAAGGGGAGGACTTTAACCCGAGCCAGGGTCCCATTGATACAGAGCTGCTGATGATATCTGGTGGCGGGAGGTCCCATGGCTCCATAGCCATAGGATATGAACTTATCCGTTGTCCTAGCACTCTCCCGGAGATCAAGGCGCGCCAGTCGAGCTCTGCTCCTGAGATAAGGCCTCGTGAACGGCCAGTCCAACTCGCCTTCAAGGTTAGTTATATGTACTCAGCTATCTTTCTCCATTACATTGTGTGCGCTTCCATCAATGATTACAAATGGTCATGTGAGTGGTGTTGCAGGCTGCTATACAGAGTGAGAGAGATAGAACGGAGAAACTTCTGGCAGAGGCGGCAGAGAGGCAGCGGGAGTTGGAGGAGAGGATGACAAAGATGTTGGAGGAGGAGAGGGCACGGAATGACATGCAGGAAAGGGCCATGTACGAGCTCCTTGTGGTAAGTTTCTTCTGCAGATTAGCCAAAACATTCATGTAGTGTTTGTCTCATTACTAACTAGTATGACTGTGTTTGTCAAAACCAAATGTGCAGTCTGTGTGTGAGAAGTCCGGTCAGACCGCTCCGCCGATGCCAGTGATTGCTCCTGGGACCACAGTGAGTTTAATTTGAATGGACATTACTTGCTAGTCTTAACATTTGAGTGTCATCATGGTAACGAGACATTGGTAATGATCATTGGTACAGCGTAACTCCAGACAAGCATCGCCCGATCCTTCTCCAGCTACCGGCACGAGCCAGCCCGCTCCTACACCTCCATGATCACGGTAAGTTTCTCTAGTGTTTTGCTTAACAAATGCATAAAGACCTAGACTTAGCTTTATTTCCTCCAATATGCTTACCATAATGACCTAGAGTTAGCTTCTTTTCCTCCAAAATGACTTAATAAGCTTACTGACCTCCAAAACCATCCATTTTACCTAAGTTAGCTCTAAAATGATTTGTACTTAGCTTACTTATGTCAAAAATTGCATAATTAGCTTAGTTAGCTCATAAATGACCCATTTTACCTAAATTAGCTCTAAAATGACCCATTTTACCTTAGTTAGCTTATAAATGATCCTCTTTATCCAAGTTAGCTCTGAAATGACCCATTTTACCTAGATTAGCTCCTAAATGATCCAGTTTACCTATGTTAGCTTTAAAATGACCCATTTCACCTAGGTTAGCTCCAAAATGACCCATCTTACCTAGGTTAGCTCCAAAATGACCCATCACACCTAGGTTAGCTCCAAAATGATCCATCACACCTAGGTTAGCTCTAAAATGATGCTTTTTACTAAGTTAGCTCATAAACGATCCATTTCAACTAAGTTAGCTCATAAACGATCCATTTCACCTAAGTTAGCTAAAAAACAATCCATTTCACCTAAATTAGCTCTTAAATGATCCGTTTCACCTAAGTTAGCTCAAAAACGATCCATTTCACCTTAGTTAGCTCAAAAACGATCCATTTCACCTTAGTTAGGTCATAAACGACCCATTTCAACTAAGTTAGCTCATAAATGATCCATTTCACCTAAGTTAGCTCAAAAACGATCCATTTCACCTTATTAGCTCAAAAACGATCCATTTCACCTTAATTAGCTCATAAACGACCCATTTCAACTAAGTTAGCTCATAAATGATCCATTTCACCTAAGTTAGCTAAAAATGATCCATTTCAACTTAGTTAGCTCAAAAACGATCCATTTCACCTTAGTTAGCTTATAAACGATCCATTTCAACTTAGTTAGCTAAAAAATGATCCATTTCACCTTAGTTAGCTTATAAACGACCCATTTCAACTAAGTTAGCTCATAAATGATCCATTTCACCTTAGTTAACTCATAAACAACCCATTTCAACTTAGTTAGCTCATATGTGATCCATTTCACCTAAGTTAGCTCATAAATGACATATACTTCTTGTTCTAGTCTTCTTCTTGTTCTAGTCTTCTTCTTCTAGTCACCTATTTCTAACTTTCTTATTTGCCATTTTGCAGATTTCATTCACTTCATGGAAGCTAGCTTCCTATGATGGAGTGCTTGTTTTTTCTTTGCTGAAACTTTGCATTGTATCTAGCTTGCTATGATGGAACTTCCTATCTTGATGAAACTTTGCGTTGTAATATGTATATGGATGGAACTTGCTTATGTATGAATGGATGAAACTTAATTATGTGCTGGATATGTGATATGTTTGCTATTAAATAGCCCTGTAAAATATATCTATATATGTCATATATATTTGCTGTGAAAATTGTTGGATTAAAAAAACAGAAAAAGAACCAATATGCAGGCTCTTTGCCGTCTGCCACCGACGGCAAAGAAGCCACGTGGCAGCTAACTGTGCTTCCTGGGAGCCGACCCATTTGGTCAGTTTGCCTACAGTGGCAGACGACAAAGAGCGAACAATTTTGCCGTCAGCGGCGGACAACAAAGGCCTGCCGTGTAGTGACGTCTAGCTGACATCATACGGCGGACGGCAAAGGCAGGACAAATTTTGCAGTCAGCGGCGGACGGCAAAGGCCTGCCGTTAGCCACCTAACGGACTAACAACACATTTTTGCCATCTGCTTTCTTTGCCGTCTGCTGCTGATGGCAAAGGCCCCTTTGCCGTAGCCGCATAAAGCGGATGACAAAGTAGCTGTTTGCCGAACCTTACTTTGCCAGAGCCTGTTGCCGTCCGCCGTTCAGGCCTTTGCCGTCCGCCGTGGCAGACGGCAAAGTAGCTGATTCCTGTAGTGACATGAGGGTGTCCGCCTTGGCGACGATGGACTGCATGTCGTCGACGTCAGCCTAGTACTGCGTGCACGCCGCGCGGCCACCTCAGCGGCGTAGTTGGCAGCAGCCTTCTTCTCCGCCACCTTTGTCCGCCGGTTCCTCTCCTTGGCCAATTCGGCGTCGAGCTTGGCGAGCTCCGCCAGCGTGAGCTCCGACCGTGGCTTCTTCGTAGCCTTCTTCTTCACCACGGGGCGCGCCGCCGCAGCCGGGTCGCCGGGATTCGTCGGGCTGCCGGCCATGGAGGAGAGAAGAGAGGGGGCGCGCGGGAAGGTTTTGGGCGAAATGGAAGGAAAGTGGGCGGGTGTGTCCCCGACGGGCGGGCCAGGGGAGGACAAGGGCGCGTCCCGCTCGTCCACGCGCTATCCATTTCGACGCAAGCGCGGCAAAAATTTAGGCCGGGAATGGGTCGAAAGCAGACCAAAAATGGACTTTAGTCCGTTTGCTCCCGCGCGTTGGGCCGCGTCTTTTGTTCTTTACACCCAAAAGGACATGGCTAGACCATTTGGTGTTGTGCGTTGGAGTTGCCCTTAACCGAACAAGCCTCCAGGAAAAAAAACGATTACCAATTTTTTTAGTTTGAAAATTAAAATTTTGATGAAATTGAATATTGTTCATGGATTTTAAACTATAATGTGTATGAATTGAAAGAAACTTTGGTCGTGAATTCTAAAATTATTCCCAATTTAATATTTTTTGTGAAAATCTCAAAAAACATTCATGAATTTATACCATGCGCTCTATGAAATTGCAGCCAATAGATTAAACTACATTTTAATGTACGGATTTTAGTCCAATAATTATTCTCCATTTTTATCTCATTACGTCACATGTAGTTCCACCGCAATGCCACCATCGCATCGGACCAACATGAGATGGGTGGCTCAAGCCACCAGATGTTGGAGGACTTCGCACGCAAAGTTATATGAGACCCGCCATGCTACAAGGAATCTGGATCCACAAGCCCGACGGTCATGCCTTCGGTCCTTAAGGATGGTCCCACACTGCCTCCAAGGCCAAACACCGTTTTCTTTTATCTCCGCTATATGTTATCACTACATCTTCGTAGTCGACGAAACGTCTTCTTTCACTGAGCGTATATCTCTGGAAGGTCTTAAATAGACTTAAAAAAATGCATGGGCCAGTGTCAAATTTAGTACTTGAACTCTGGTACCATCCAACCACAAATTAGTTCGCATACTCTCATAGCGTTAGCATGTACTCCCGTTTAGCACAGAACTAGAGGGTGGTCTAATCCGCTTGTAATAATATTTGTACATGTCACGCGGGTGCGCTTGGCTTGACACTTGCGCGCCCAAGGTAGCGTATAACAGCCACGTACACCGATCGATGAAAACCACCGGTGCACACCAAACTGGTTGCTGCATTTCCAGGGATAGTGATATCGTAGTGGCAATGTCAGTGTGGCAGCGTGGAAAATGCGACCAGATCTCAGATATATGGCCGCGAAAGCTACGCGCCAACGCATTGTGTATATTGAGCTCAAAGCTTCAGCTCGCTAGATCGATGGAGACCTCTCGACCGCGCGTGCATGCGAACCTGCACGCGCGTGGGTGCCCTCTGCCCCGTTGGATAGCATTGCAGGGTGAGCTTGGTCGTCGATATTGCCCCATGTGTGCATGTCCTTTTCTTCCTTTCTTGCTTGATGAGAGCATTAGATTTTGTTTGTGCTTCTCACGGGCACGTCTTGCCAGTTGGAAAGGAGAGATGCCAATTAAGTTGGTGGTGCAATCCGGCCCTTAAGCTAGCTAGCTATCTCTCGAAGTTACTATACATGCATGAAACATGCGTCACACTTCATCGAATTCAGAGTACCGAATCTATGTTTGTTGAGGTGTATTTTTCTAACTTGGCCCCACTGGTAAGTGCAGGAACATTCGGTGCAATGCATCTTAATCACGGTCTCCAATTCACAAAGTGTGACGTTTTAAACATGTCTCGGGTCATATTTCAGAACTTTGACCACCTGTATTGTCTTAAAAATTTAGGCTGTGAACATGAAAATCATACATATAGATTCTGTGTCGAGAATTATGTTTAGAATATATTTTTTATTGGTTATTCGTTACACATATATTGCGATTGAAACCAGTGGTCAAAGTTACATTCTCTTTTTCGTGTTTTCGAGAAGATAAAGTTACATTCTCTTTGTCTTGTTTTTGAGAAAATAAAGTTAAATTCTCGAAACGATACTCTTTCGTGAATTAGAGAGAGTGACACGGGGTTTAGCTGTAACTATAAGGCACACTCAGAACAGGAACATCATCTCATGTGTTTAGGTAACAGCTGTTGGGTAAGCCAATGGGTGACCCAGAGTTTTAGAACATCATATCATCTGTTTACGTAATATAGCATTTTTGGTTAAAGAATGACGCAGACAGGATGCAAGACGATAACATGTGTTCTGTGCTTGCGGCGACCTTGGCATATTGCACACTCAAACTATACCAACTCTAGACCTCATAGCCTTATGCCAGGCAATAGCCTCTTGAATCTTGATTATGTTAGTAACGGTACACGGAAAAACGTGGCTATTTTGATGGTGGGTGCACACACCAACGTGCTTCCTTGGCCTCAAAGCAAGCATAGCTTAGCTTGATCATAATGACCTCAGAGCTAGCTATGTCATTTTGCTTTCTTTGTAGAGGGGAGTACAACTCACTGATCTTGTCACCTTGGAAGAAAATGCCAATTGAGCAGGTACTCCCTCTGTAAACTAATATAAGAGCGTTTAAATCACTATTTTAGTATTCTAAACGTTCTTATATTAGTTTACGGAGGGAGTACTAAACAACTTTTTGCAATATGGCAATTTTTTTTGCCTTGTAAGGTAAAGCTATCCATCAAGTTTGTTTGAAGACTGTGTTTTCTCCAAAATATGAATATGATGAGGCATCTTTGTCCACCTTTCTTCTTTCCTCTGATCTGACACGGTCAATGATGTATCACTTTTTGTAAATAAATAGTAAGAAATGACAAGGCTATCAAAACTCTTTGATGACAATTAGCTTCTTTTTTCCGAGCAATGGTGGGTGTTCCGTGTTGCCACTAAATACAAAAGAATAGATTTTCTAGCGACAAAAATATGCCAAAAGTAAATCTAGTAGGCCCAAAACCGTCTAGATAGACTAGGCCGACAACACATACATTGAAAGTGGGGCACACGCAACAAATCGACATGACACCTAAACAACAAACCGACAAACAAATTACGACAACCAAAAGCAACTACTGCCAAACAGTCGCCACCCCTAGCACTACAAAAAAATGGCAACATCAACTATGGGAAGAGCAAACTTGGCACATTTTAGTAGTGTGAAGGAAGCATGCACGCCACAAGAGCCCTAAAGCAATCCAAGACACTGAGGGGCAACCTTCAATAGGAGCCCCACTATTCCATGACAAGGAAGTGCAAGCACCAACACCTCTACGACACTCTCTCAGACGTCGTCCCGACTTTCAGCTGTTCCACCATGCCCTATTGACACCACTCTCGACAACCGCCATGTTGAGATTTATTGCTTTCCCACAAGGTGAACACACTAAATGACTTGGTTGCTCATAGCCTTAGTCCAGCATGACTCGTAGCAGCGGCATCGGCAAGTGGGGGCAGCAACATAGGCGGAGTAAAGAGTCTTAGCTTTCAGAGTGAAAACCCAAGGCTGGCCTTTGTTGGTTGTGCCTGGCAGTGACCTTGTTGAAGGCATTGTTTTGAGACCGCGGATCTTCCCTAGGGTGAAATCCTAAAATCTAGGATCGGGCGATGACCATGCGTATGCACTGTTTCCTTCTTGGAGGTGTCGCTTTTGGAGAATTTGGACTTTGGGTGGTGTCTAGGTGGTGGTTTGTGTTGCAACTACAAGGAGTTGATCACTTTAGCATGATCTTTTTTCTTTTTCTTCTTCTTCCTTTTGTCTTTGGGTTGTGTGCATCCATAATGTCTTTACAACATTGTGTTGTTGCAGAGGCTGGGTGTAATTGGTATCTCCGTGATGTTAATATATTCCCCTTGTCGGGGTTGAGCATGACTATTATCAACAGACCACAAATATCACCACGACATACTGTCAAAATTTCCCGCCATGACTCGTTGACCAATCTGACAACCCCGTTGCACCAATATGTTAAGATTAACAATGATGCCATGCCAAGCAATCGCAGCTACACCACTCTGTACAACTGTATCGGTGATGGTGGGTCTCGGTGGCAAGGTGTAGTAGAGTCTCAGCGCCAGATGCGTCTTGATGGACGTGCATAGGGAGGTGGCATTGTCTGGCATTGTGGTGGCATCGACGACAAGCCTGGCATGGTCGGTGCGTTAGTGCCGGCTCTGAAGATGGATTGATGAAAGACGACAGCGGCGGACTCTAAGAGTGTGTCGGACCGGTGTGTACCCCAGACCCGGCAAGCGGCTTGGCGGGGCCTCCTGCTTTAGATGTTAGGATTTGGTGCGAGGTCTATTTGGTATTCGGTTCGAATTTTCGGCACCTTCATTAGCTGGATAGGAGTAGCGACAAATGTTGCCAAGATAATGGCTTTAGACTCACTGATGTATTGCTTTGTAAGATCTTTGTGAATAATTAATAAAATGGCTGTATGCGTCGTCCAGATGCAGAGGCCAGGGGTCATCCACCTTTTCTGAAGAAAAAACCCACTTTGTACAGCCATTCTTGCCTTGTTTTTTGAGGCCAACACATCAGGAGAAATCTTCTACTTAGGCATGCCGCCCCGATGCCAACCTTCTCAATCAAAGGGGGAAACCAAACAAAATAGGAAGCTCATCCTCTAAAGTGATTATTCCCCTTGGTTAGCAATGTAGATGTGGTAGTCAATCGCCTTAGAAAAATAGTACTCAGATTTTCACTAAGTGAACCCAAACCCCTCTCAATGGAAGAAGAAAGAGACGCATTATGCGTCCTTGGAGGAAAACCAGAAAATTTATTGGTGCCAACATGAAAACTTCATTTGTGATCTATAGTTCAAATAGATCAAGTGCCTATGTTGTCGATGTGTCATGACAGGGCTAAGGCTTTCCGAGAATTTCTTCTCCACTACAATCTAGGAGCATTGTAGAGCATCCACACGGACGGAGCTTAGCACGTCTTGCATTGCAACTCCATGTGTGGGTGGTTGCCTTATACTGGGCATTATGGCTTAACAGAATAATCTATTTTTTAACAACAAATGTGTTTCATCTCCTGTGCAGATTATTCATGCATGTACGCGATAGATTTGTACTTGATCTACCCTGCTAGGCCGGAGGACAAAGACCTTTTTTTAAAGATCCCACTCCGCTGGCTTCATTAGATTTAGCAGAAGGAGGGACAAGATACAAAGTTGATCAAAAGGTTGGAGAGGCAAAAAAATGTGTTTTTGTGGGGGTGGCATTCCACCCCCACTGAATCAGGGTCTCTAAGTTTTTATCTCGCTCCTAAATCCCTAAACGGGGGCTCGATGGTTTTGGCTCCAGCAAGGCGCCATTGCTCCATGTTTTCCCTAATTTCCCTGATGATATCTGATGGTTCCACTTTATTGTCTCCGAAAATACAGTTGTTTCTCGCACACCATAGTTCCCAGGTGGTTGCCATGATCATGGTTCTTACTCCTTTTTTCCCATCTCTATCTGTGCAAGAGATGATTCTTCTGATTGTTGATGGGGTGTGCATTTGGTCTCTTTCCTTGGGGGAGGTCCTTGGGGGGGGGCAGAGAAGCGCAGCCCCTCCACTTTGCTACCTCTACCCAGACTGCCTACGAGAGCTGGCAGTTCTAGAAAAGATGGACGGATGTTTCCAAGTTCCTTCTACAAAAATGGCAGAAGTAGGATTTTGGTCATCCATGGCGATGTAGTTGAAGGAAATATGCCCTAGAGGCAATAATAAAGTTATTGTTTTATATTTCCTTATTCATGATAAAGGTTTATTATTCATGCTAGAATTGTATTGATCGGAAACTTAAATACATGTGTGAATACATAAACGAATACCATGTCCCTAGTAAGCCTCTACTAGACTAGCTCGTTGATCAAAGATGGTTATGAAGGAAATATGCCCTAGAGGCAATAATAAAGTTGTTATTTATATTTCCTTATATCATGATAAATGTTTATTATTCATGCTAGAATTGTATTAACCAGAAACTTAGTACATGTGTGAATACATAGACAAATAGAGTGTCCCTAGTATGCCTCTACTAGACTAGCTCGTTAATCAAAGATGGTTAAGTTTCCTAGCCATAGACATGTTTTGTCATTTGATGAATGGGATCACATCATTAGAGAATGATGTGATGGACAAGACCCATCCGTTAGCTTAACACTATGATCGTAGTTTATTGCTATTGCTTTCTTCATGACTTATACATGTTCCTATGACTATGAGATTATGCAACTCCCGAATACCGGAGGAACACTTAGTGTGCTATCAAACGTCACAACGTAACTGGGTGATTATAAAGATGCTCTACAGGTGTCTCCTATGGTGTTTGTTGAGTTGGCATAGATCGAGATTAGGATTTGTCACTCCATGTATCGGAGAGGTATCTTTGGGCCCTCTCGGTAATGCACATCACTATGAGCCTTGCAAGCAATGTGACTAACGAGTTAGTCACGGGATGATGCATTACGAACGAGTAAAGAGACTTGCCGGTGACGAGATTGAACTAGGTATGATGATACCGACGGTCGAATCTCGGGAAAGTAACATACCGATGACGAAGGGAACAACGTATGTTGTTATGCGGTTTGACCGATAAAGATCTTCGTAGAATATGTAGGAGCCAATTTGAGCATCCAGGTTCTGCTATTGGTTATTGACCAGAGATGTGTCACAGTCATGTCTACATAGTTCTCGAACCCGTAGGGTCCACGCGCTTAAACATTCGATGACGATTTGTATTATGAGTTATGTGATTTGTTGACCGAAGTTTGTTCGGAGTCCCGGATGAGATCACGGACATGACAAGGAGTCTCGAAATTGTTGAGAGGTAAAGATTCATATATTGGAAGGCTATATTCGGACATCGGAAAGGTTCCGAGTGATTCGGGTATTTTTCGGGGAACCGGGGAGTTACATCAATTCATCGGGGGAAGTATTGGGCTTTAGTGGAAAGGAGAGAAGGGCCACAAGGGGAGGCAGCGCACCCCCCATGGGCTGGTCCGAATTGGACTAGGAGGGGGCCGTGCCCCCCTCTTTCCTTCTCCCTCTCCCTCTCCTTCCTTCTTCTCCTACTTGGACTAGGAAAGGGGGAAACTTACTCCTACTAGGAGTAGGAATACCCCCTTGGGCGCGCCCCTTGAGGCCGTCCCTCCTCCTCCTCCCCTCCTTTGTATACGGGGGAGGGAGGCACCCCATAGAGACACAAGTTGATCTTTAGCCGTGTGCGGTGCCCCCCTCCATAGTTTTCCACCTCGGTCATATTGTCGTAGTGCTTAGGTGAAGCCCTGCGTCGGTAACTTCATCATCACCGTCAACATGCCGTCGTGCTGACGCAACTCACCCTCGGCCTCAGCTGGATCAAGAGTACGAGGGACGTCACCGAGCTGAACGTGTGCAGATCGCGGAGGTGCCGTGCGTTCGGTACTTGATCGGTTGGATCGCAAAGACATTCAACTACATCAACCGCGTTACTAAACGCTTCGGCTTTCGGTCTACGAGGGTACGTAGACACACTCTCCCCTATTGTTGCTATGCATCTCTTAGATAGATCTTGCGTGATCTTAGGAATTTTTTTGAAATACCGCGTTCCCCTATAGTGGTATCAGAGCCAGGTCTATGCGTAGATGTTATATGCATGAGTAGAACACAAAGAGTTGTGGGCGATGATAGTCATACTGCTTACCAGCATGTCATACTTTGATTCGGCGGTATTGGTGGATGAAGCGGCCCAGACCGACATGACATGACTGCGTTCATGAGACTGGTTCTACCGACGTGCTTCGTACACAGGTGGCTAGTGGGTGTCTGTTTCTCCAACTTTAGTTCAATCGAGTGTGACTACGCCCGGTCCTTGTTGAAGGTTAAAACAACACACTTAACGAAAAATCGTTGTGGTTTTTGATGCGTAGGTAAGAACGGTTCTTGCTAAGCCCATAGCAGCCACGTAAAACTTGCAACTACAAAGTAAAGGATGCCTAACTTGTTTTTGCAGGGCATGTTGTGATGTGATATGGTCAAGATGTGATTATATAAATTGTTGTATGAGATGATCATGTTTTGTAACAAACTTATCGGCAACTGGCAGGAGCCATATGGTTGTTGCTTTATTGTATGAAATGCAATTGCCATGTAATTGCTTTACTTTATCACTAAGCGGTAGTGATAGTCGTAGAAGCAATAGTTGGCGAGACAACAACGATGCTATGATGGAGATCAAGGTGTCAAGCCGGTGACGATGGTGATCATGACAGTGCTTTGGAGATGGAGATCAAAGGAACAAGATGATGATGGCCATATCATATCACTTATTTTGATTGCATGCAATGTTTATCCTTTATGCATCTTATTTTCCGTAGTACGGCGGTAGCATTATAAGATGATCACTCACTAAATTTCAAGTTACAAGTGTTGTCCCTGAGTATGCACCATTGCTACAGTTCGTCGTGCCGAGACACCATGTGATGATCGGGTGTGATAAGCTCTATGCTACCTCTTGAGCTTGCGTTGGATTTCCCCGAAGAGGAAGGGATGATGCAGCAGAGTAGCGTAAGTATTTCCCTCAGTTTTTGAGAACCAAGGTATCAATCCAGTAGGAGGCCATGCTCAAGTCCCTCGTACCTGCACAAAACGATAGCTACTCGCAACCAACGCGATTAGGGGTTGTCAATCCCTTCACGGCCACTTACGAGAGTGAGATATGATAGATATAATATTTTTGGTATTTTTGGTATAAAGATGCAAAGTAAAAAGTAAAGGCAAAGTAAAAAGCAAAACAAGATTAAAGTGATGGAGATTAATATGATGAGAATAGACCCGGGGGCCATACGTTTCACTAGTGGCTTCTCTCAAGAGCATAAGTATTCTACGGTGGGTGAACAAATTACTGTTGAGCAATTGACAGAATTGAACATAGTTAAGAGAATATCTAGGCATGATCATGTATATAGGCATCACGTCCGTGACAAGTAGACCGAAACGATTCTGCATCTACTACTATTACTCCCACTCATCGACCGCTATCCAGCATGCATCTAGAGTATTAAGTTAAAAACAGAGTAACGCCTTAAGCAAGATGACATGATGTAGAGAGATAAATTCATGCAATATGAAATAAACCCCATCTTGTTATCCTCGATGGCAATGATACAATACGTGCCTTGCTGCCCCTTCTGTCATTGGGAAAGGACACCGCAAGATCGAACCCAAAGCTAAGCACTTCTCCCATGGAAAGAACTACCAATCTAGTTGGCCAAACCAAACGGATAATTCGAAGAGACTTGCAAAGATAACCAATCATACATAAAAGAATTCAGAGAAGATTCAAATATTATTCATAGATAGACTTGATCATAAACCCACAATTCATCGGTCTCAACAAACACACCGCAAAAAGAAGATTACATCGAATAGATCTCCACAAGAGAGGGGGGAACTTTGTATTGAGATCCAAAAAGAGAGAAGAAGCCATCTAGCTACTAACTATGGACCCGAAGGTCTGAGGTAAACTACTCACACTTCATCGGAGGGGCTATGATGATGTACAAGCCCTCCGTGATGACGGCCCTCTCCAACAGAGCTCCGGAACAGGCCCCAAGATGGGATCTCGTGGATACAGAAAGTTGCGGCGGTGGAATTAGGTTTTTGGCTCCTTTTCTGATTGTTTGGGGGTACGTAGGTATATATAGGAGGAAGGAGTACGTCGGTGGAGCACCGAGGTGCCCACGAGGCAGGGGGCGCGCCTTGGGGGGGCGCCCCCACCCTCGTGACCGCCTCTTTGACTCCTTGGAGTAGGGTCCAAGTCTCCTGGATCACGTTCGGTGAAAAAATCACGTTCCTGAAGGTTTCACTATGTTTGATATTCTGTTTCTCCGAAATACTGAAATAGGCAAAAAACAGCAATTCTGGGCTGGGCCTCCGGTTAATAGGTTAGTCCCAAAAATAAAATAAAAGTGGAAAATAAAGCCCAATATAGTACAAAATAGTAGATAATATAGCATGGAGCAATCAAAAATTGTAGATACGTTGGAGATGTATCAGGCATCCCCAAGCTTAATTCTTGCTCGTCCTCGAGTAGGTAAATGATAAAAAGAGAATTTTTGATGCGGAGTGGTACTTGGCATAATTTCAATGCAAATCTTCTTAATTGTGGTATGAATATTCAGATTAGGAAGATTCAAGACAAAAGTTCATATTGACATAAAGAATAATAATACTTCAAGCAAACCAACAAAGCAATTATGTTTTCTTAAAGTAACATGGCCAAAGAAAGTTCATCCCTACAAAATCATATAGTTTAGTGATACTCCATTTTCATTACACAAGAATGCTCTCATCATGCACAACCCCGATGACAAGCCAAGCAATTGTTTCATACCTTAATAATTTCAAACTCATAAACTTTCACGCAATACATGAGCGTGAGCCATGGATATAGCACTATGGGTGGAGTAAAATATAATGGTGGGGGTTATGTGGAGAAGACAAAAAAGGAGAAAGTCTCACATCAATGAGGCTAATCAATGGGCTATGGAGATGCCCATCAATTGATGTTAATGCAAGGAGTAGGGATTGCCATGCAACGGATGCACTAGAGCTATAAATGTATGAAAGCTCAACAAAAGAAACTAAGTGGGTGTGAATCCAACTTGCTTGCTCATGAAGACCTAGGGCACTTGAGGAGGCCCATTGTTGGAATATACAAGCCAAGTTCTATAATGAAAATTCCCACTAGTATATGAAAGTGATAACTCAAGAGACTCTCTATATGAAGAACATGGTGCTACTTTGAAGCACAAGTGTGGAAAAAGGAGTAGTAGCATTGCCCCTTTTTATTTATTTTCTCTTTTTTTAGGCCTTTTTTTTCTTTGGCCTTTTTTGGGAGAATGCTCTATTAAATGATGATCATCACACTTTTATTTATTTACAACTCAATGATTACAACTCGATACTAGAACAAAGTATGACTCTATATGGATGCCTCTGGCGGTGTACCGGGATATGCAATGAATCAAGAGTGACAAGTATGAAAAAAAATCATGAACGGTGGCTTTGCCACAAATACTATGTCAACTACATGATCATGCTAAGCAATATGACAATGACGGATGTGTCATGATAAACTGGATGGTGGAAAGTTGCATGGCAATATATCTCGGAATGGCTATGGAAATGCCATAATAGGTAGGTATGGTGGCTGTTTTGAGGAAGATATAAGGAGGTCTATGTGTGAAAGAGCGTATCATATCACGGGGTTTGGATGCACCGCGAAGTTTGCACCAACTCTCGATGTGAGAAAGGGTAATGCACGGTACCGTAGAGGCTAGCAATGATGGAAGGGTGAGAGTGCATATAATCCATGGACTCAACATTAGTCATAAAGAATTCATATACTTATTGCAAAAATCTACAAGCCATCAAAAACCAAAGTATTACGCGCATGCTCCTAGGGGGATAGATTGGTAGGAAAATACCATAGCTCGTCCCCGACCGCCACTCATAAGGAGGACAATCAAATAACACCTCATGTTTCAAATTTGTTGCATAACATTTACCATATGTGCATGCTACGGGACTTGCAAACTTTAACTCAAGCACTTCTCAAATTCACAATTACTCTACTAGCATGACTTTGATATTACTACCTCCATATCTCAAAACAATTATCAAGCATCCAACTTTTCTTAGTATTCAACACACTCAAAAGAAAGTTTCACAAATCTTGAATACCAAGTATGTTATTATTAAGCAAATTACCATGCTATTAAGACTCTCAAAATAATTTAAGTGAAGCATGAGAGATAAATAGTTTATTTAAAACAAATCCACCACCGTGCTCAAAAAAAATCTAAGTGAAGCACATAGAGAAAAATTACTTAGCTCGAGAAGATATAAGTGAAGCACATAGAGCAAAACTACATAGCTCAAAAGATATAAGTGAAGCACATAGAGTATTCTATCAAATTTTAATTCATGTATGGCTATCTCAAAAGGTGTGTACAGCAAGTATGATTGTGGCATATTAAAACACAAAGACACAAATAATACAAGATGCTCCAAGCAAAACACATATCATGTTGGTGAATAAAAATATAGCTCCAAGTAAATTACTGATGGAAGTGGACGAAAGAGGGGATGCCTTCCGGGGCATCCCCAAGCTTTGACTTTTTGGTGTCCTTGGATTATCTTGGGGGTTACATGGGCATCCCCAAGCTTAGGCTCTTGCCACTCCTTGTTCCATAATCCATCAAAAGAATTCACCCAAAACTTGAAAACTTCACAACACAAAACTTAAAGTAGAAAACTCGTGAGCTCCGTTAGTGAAAGAAAACAAAAGACTACTTCAAGGTACTGTAATGAACTCATTCTTTATTTATATTGGTTTTAACCTACTGAATTCCAACTTCTCTATGGATTATAAACTATTTTACTAGCCATAGATTCATCAAAATAAGCAAACAACACACGAAAAACAGAATCTGTCAAAAACAGAACAGTCTGTAGTAATCTGTAGCTAGCGCAATATCTGGAACCCCAAAAATTCTAAAATAAATTGCTGGACGTGAGGAATTTATCTATTAATCATCTGCAAAAAGAATTAACTAAATATCACTCTCCAAATAAAAATTACAGCAGTTCTCGTTAGCGCTAAAGTTTCTGTTTTTTTACAGCAAGTTCAACAAGACTTTCCCCAAGTCTTCCCAACGGTTCTACTTGGCACAAACACTAATTAAACACAAAAAACACAACCAAAACAGAGGCTAAATAAATTATTTATTACTAAACAGGAGCAAAAAGCAAGGAATAAAAATAAAATTGGGTTTCCTCCCAACAAGCGCTATCGTTTAACGCCCCTAGCTAGGCATAAAAGTGAGGATAGATCTAGGTATTGCCATCTTTGGTAGGCAATCCATAAGTGGCTCTCATGATAGTTTCATATGGCAATTTTATTTTCTTTCTAGGAAAGTGTTCCATGCCCTTTTTTAATGGAAATTGAAATCTAATATTCCCTTCCTTCATATCAATAATCGCACCAACCGTCTTAAGGAAAGGTCTACCAAGAATAATAGGGCAAGAAGGATTGCAATCTATATCAAGAACAATGAAATCTACGGGCACATAATTCCTATTTGCAACAATAAGAACATAATTAATCCTTCCCATAGGTTTCTTAATAGTAGAATCCGCAAGATGCAAGTTTAGAGAGCAATCATCAAAATTACGGAAATCTAGCAAATCACACAAAGTCTTGGGAATAGTAGAGACACTAGCACCCAAATCACACAAAGCATAAAACTCATGTTATTTAATTTTAATTTTAATAGTTGGTTCCCACTCATCATAGAGTTTTCTAGGGATAGAAACTTTCAACTCAAGTTTTTCTTCATAAGATTGCATCAAGGCATCAACAATATGTTCGGTAAAGGCTTTCTTTTGACTATAAGCATGTGGAGAATTTAGCACGGATTGCAACAAGGAAATACAATAAATTAAAGAACAACTTTCATAATTAAATTCCTTGAAATCCAATATAGTGGGTTTAGCAACATCTAGATTTTTATTTCTTTCAATCCCACTTTCATCAATTTCATCATAAAGATCTAAATACTCCGGATTTTTAGAACGCCTTCTAGGTAAAGGAAGATCATATTCAGTTTCATCAAGATTCATATTGCAAAACAAAGATTTAATAGGAGACACATCAATAACTTTTAGATCTTCATCTTGATTTTCATAGGAATTGGAAGAACACGCTTTAATAAAGGCATCTTTGGAAGCACGCATCCTAGCGGTTCTTTCCTTGCACTCATCAATGGAAATTCTCATGGCTTTGAGAGACTCATTGATATCATGCTTAGGAGGAATAGATCTAAGCTTTAAAGAATCAACCTCAAGAGAAATTCTATCAACGTTCCTAGCCAAATCATCAACTTTAAGCAATTTCTCTTCAAGCAAAGCATTAAAATTCTTTTGTGAATTCATAAACTCTTTAACACTATTCTCAAATTCAGAGGGCATCTTATTATAATTTCCATAAGAGTTGTTGTAGGAATTCCCATAATTATTAGAAGGATTACTAGGATATGGCCTAGGATTAAAGTTCCCTCTATAAGCGTTGTTACCAAAATTATTCCTACCAACAAAATTCACATCCATAGATTCATTGTTATTCTCAATAAAAGTAGACAAAGGCATATCATCAGGATCAGAATAAACACTCTTAGTAGCAAATAATTTCATAAGTTCATCCATCTTTCCACTCAAAACATTGATTTCTTCTATCGCATGCACTTTTTTATTAGAAGATCTTTCAGTATGCCATTGAGAATAATTAACCATAATATTATCTAGGAGTTTAGTAGCATCTCCTAAAGTGATTTCCATAAAAGTGCCTCCCGCGGCCGAATCTAAAAGATTTCTAGAAGCAAAATTCAATCCGGCATAAATTTTTTGTATAATCATCCACAAATTCAAACCATGAGTAGGGAAATTACGTATCATTAATTTCATTCTCTCCCAAGCTTGTGCAACATGTTCATGATCAAGTTGCTTAAAGTTCATAATATCGTTTCTAAGAGAGGTGATCTTAGTGGGAGGGAAATACTTAGAGATAAAAGCATCTTTGCACTTGTTCCAAGAATCAATACTATTTTTAGGCAAAGACGAAAACTAAGCTTTAGCATGATCTCTAAGCGAAAAAGGAAATAGCTTAAATTTAACGACATCATTATCGACATCTTTTTTATTCTGCATATCACATAAATCAACGAAGCTATTCAGATGAGTAGCGGCATCTTCACTAGGAAGGCCGGCGAATTGATCTTTCATAACAAGATTCAACAAAGCAGTATTGATTTCACAAGATTCAGTATTAGCAAGAGGAGCAATCGGAGTGCTAAGGAAATCATTATTATTGGTATTGGTGAAGTCACACAATTTGGTAGTATCTTGAGCCATCGCGACAAACAAGCAATCCAACACACGGGCAAACAAAAAGGCTAGCGAGAAAAACGGCAAACGGAGAAAGGCAAGGAGAAGGAGATTAGGAAAGAGAGGGCGAGTAAAACGGCAAGGGTGAAGTGGGGGAGAGGAAAACGAGAGGCAAATGGCAAATAATCTAATGCGAGAGATAGGGATTGTGATGGGTACTTGGTATGTTGACTTTTGCATAGACTCCCCGGCAACGGCGCCAGAAATCCTTCTTGCTACCTCTTGAGCTTGCGTTGGATTTCCCCGAAGAGGAAGGGATGATGCAGCAGAGTAGCGTAAGTATTTCCCTCAGTTTTTGAGAACCAAGGTATCAATCCAGTAGGAGGCCATGCTCAAGTCCCTCGTACCTGCACAAAACGATAGCTACTCGCAACCAACGCGATTAGGGGTTGTCAATCCCTTCACGGTCACTTACGAGAGTGAGATCTGATAGATATAATATTTTTGGTATTTTTGGTATAAAGATGCAAAGTAAAAAGTAAAGGCAAAGTAAAAAGCAAAACAAGATTAAAGTGATGGAGATTAATATGATGAGAATAGACCCCGGGGCCATAGGTTTCACTAGTGGCTTTTCTCAAGAGCATAAGTATTCTACGGTGGGTGAACAAATTACTATTGAGCAATTGACAGAATTGAGTCTAGTTATGAGAATATTTAGGCATGATCATGTATATAGGCATCACGTCCGTGACAAGTAGACCGAAACGATTCTGCATCTACTACTATTACTCCACTCATCGACCGCTATCCAGCATGCATCTAGAGTATTAAGTTAAAAACAAAGTAACGCCTTAAGCAAGATGACATGATGTAGAGAGATAAATTCATGCAATATGAAATAAACCCCATCTTGTTATCCTCGATGGCAACGATATGCCTTGCTGCCCCTTCTGTCACTGGGAAAGGACACCGCAAGATCGAACCCAAAGCTAAGCACTTCTCCCATGGCAAGAACTGCCAATCTAGTTGGCCAAACCAAACGGATAATTCAAAGAGACCTGCAAAGATAACCAATCATACATAAAAGAATTCAGAGAAGATTCAAATATTATTCATAGATAGACTTGATCATAAACCCACAATTCATCGGTCTCAACAAACACACCGCAAAAAGAAGAGTACATCGAATAGATCTCCACAAGAGAGAGGGAGAACTTTGTATTGAGATCCAAAAATAGAGAAGAAGCCATCTAGCTACTAACTATGGACCCGAAGGTCTGAGGTAAACTACTCACACTTCATCGGAGGGGCTATGATGATGTACAAGCCCTCCGTGATGACGGCCCTCTCCAACAGAGCTCCGGAACAGGCCCCAAGATGGGATCTCGTGGATACAGAAAGTTGCGGCGGTGGAATTAGGTTTTTGGCTCCTTTTCTGATCGTTTGGGGGTACGTAGGTATATATAGGAGGAAGGAGTACGTCGGTGGAACACCGAGGGGCCCACGAGGAAGGGGGGCACGCCCTAGGGGGGGCACCCTCGTGACCGCCTCTTTGACTCCTTGGAGTAGGGTTCAAGTCTCCTGGATCACGTTCGGTGAGAAAATCACGTTCCCGAAGGTTTCATTCCGTTTGGATTCCGTTTGATATTCTGTTTCTCCGAAATACTGAAATAGGCAAAAAACAGCAATTCTGGGCTAGGCCTCCGGTTATTAGGTTAGTCCCAAAAATAATATAAAAGTGGGAAATAAAGCCCAATAGAGTCCAAAACAGTAGATAATATAGCATGGAGCAATCAAAAATTATAGATACGTTGGAGACATATCACTCTACGTTCACATACAACGGGTATAAACCAGTTTTGCACACGCATAATACTCGGGTTAAACTTGACGAGCCTAGCATATGCAGACATGGCCTCAGAACACTGAGACCAAAAGGTCGAGCGTGAATCATATAGTAGATATGATCAACATAGTGATGTTCACCATTGAAAACTACTCCATCTCACGTGATGAGCGGACATGGTTTAGTTGATATGGATCACGTGATCACTTAGATGATTAGAGGGATGTCTATCTAAGTGGGAGTTCTTAAGTAATATGATTAATTGAACTTTAATTTATCATGAACTTAGTCCTAATAGTTTTTGCATACCTATGTTGTAGATCAATAGCTCGCGTATAGCTCCCATGTTTTATTTTTGATATCTTCCTAGAGAAAAATAAGTCGAAAGATGATAGTAGCAATGATGTGGACTGGGTCCGTGATCTGAGGATTATCCTCATTGCTGCACAGAAAAATTATGTCCTTGGTGCACAGCTTGGTGACAGACCTATTGCAGGAGCAGATGCAGACATTATGAACGTTTGGCAAGCTCGGTATGATGACTACTTGATAGTTTAGTGCGCCATGCTTTACGGCTTAGAACCGGGACTTCAAAAACGTTTTGAATGCCACAGAGCATATAAGATGTTCCAAGAGCTGAAATTGGTATTTCAGACTCATGCCCGAGTCGAGAGGTATGAGACCTTTGATAAGTACTTTGCCTACAAGATGGAGGAGAATAGCTCAACCAGTGAGCATGTGCTCAGAATGTCTGAGTACTATAATCGCTTGAATCAAGTGGGGTTAATCTTCCAGATAAGATAGTGATTGATAGAGTTTTCTAGTCACTATCACCAAGTTACCGGAACTTCATGATGAACTATAATATACAAGGGATGACGAAAATGATTCCCAAGCTGTTCGTGATGCTGAAATTGACGAAGGTAGAAATCAAGAAAAGCATCAAATGTTGATGGTTGACAAGACCACTAGTTTCAAATAAAAGGGCAAGGGAAAGAAAGGGAAGTTCAAGAAGAATGGCAAGCAAGTTGCCACTCCCATGAAGAAGCCCAAAGCTAGACCCAAGCCTGTGAAGGAAATATGCCCTAAAGGCAATAATAAAGTTATTATTTATTTCCTTATTTCATGCTAAATGTTTATTATTCATGCTAGAATTGTATTAACCGGAAACTTAGTACATGTGTGAATACATAGACAAACAAAGTGTCACTAGTATGCCTCTACTTGACTAGCTCGTTGAATCAAAGATGGTTAAGTTTCCTAGCCATAACATGAGTTGTCATTTGATTAACGGGATCACATCATTACAGAATTATGTGATTGACTTGACCCATTCCGTTAGCTTAGCACTTGATCATTTTAGTTTACTGCTATTGCTTTCTTCATGACTTATACATGTTCCTATGACTATGAGATTATGCAACTCCCGATTACCAGAGGAACACTTTGTGTGCTATCAAACGTCACAACGTAACATGGTGATTATAAAGGTGCTCTACAGGTGTCTCATGCTACCTCTTGAGCACTACGTTGGTTTTCCCTTGAAGAGGAAAGGGTGATGCAGTAAAGTAGCGTAAGTATTTCCCTCAGTTTTTGAGAACCAAGGTATCAATCCAGTAGGAGATCACGCTCGAGTCCCACGCACCTACACCAACAAATAGGAACCTCGCAACCAACGCGATAAAGGGGTTGTCAATCCCTTCACGGTCACTTACGAGAGTGAGATCTGATAGATATGATAAGATAATATTTTTGGTATTTTTATGATAAAGAGAAATAAATATGCAAAGTAAAATAAATGGCAATAGAAATAGCTAAGTGTTGGAAGATTAATATGATGGAAGATAGACCCGGGGGCCATAGGTTTCACTAGTGGCTTCTCTCAAGAGCATAAGTATTAAGGGGGGTAAACGAATTACTGTCGAGCAATTGATAGAAAAGCGAATAATTATGAGAATATCTAAGTATGATCATGTATATAGGCATGACGTCCGCGACAAGTAGACCGAAACGATTCTGCATCTACTACTATTACTCCACACATCGACCGCTATCCAGCATGCATCTAGAGTATTAAGTTCATAAGAACAGAGTAATGCTTTAAGTAAGATGACATGATGTAGAGGGATAAACTCATGCAATATGATATAAACCCCATCTTTTTATCCTCGATGGCAACAATACAATACGTGTCGTTTCCCTTTCTGTCACTAGGATCGAGCACCGCAAGATTGAACCCAAAGCTAAGCACTTCTCCCATTGCAAGAAAGATCAATCTAGTAGGCCAAACCAAACTGATAATTCAAAGAGACTTGCAAAGATAAACCAATCATACATAAAAGAATTCAGAGAAGAATCAAATATTTTTCATAGATAATCTGGATCATAAACCCACAATTCATCGGATCTCGACAAACACACCGCAAAAGAAGATTACATCGAATAGATCTCCAAGAAGATCGAGGAGAACTTTGTATTGAGATCCAAAGAGAGAGAAGAAGCCATCTAGCTAATAACTATGGACCCGTAGGTCTGAAGTGAACTACTCACACATCACCGAAGAGGCCATGGAGTTGATGTAGAGGACCTCCGTGATCAATGCCCCCTCCGGCGGAGCTCCGGAAAAGGCCCCAAGATTGGATCTCTTGGGTACAAAAGGTTGCGGCAGTGGAATTAGGTTTTCGTGGTGCTCATGGATGTTTGGTGGGTACATGGATATATATAGGAGGAAGAAGTAGATCAGTGGAGCAACGAGGGGCCCACGAGGGTGGAGGGCGCGCCCAGGGGGTAGGCGCGCCCCCTGCCTCGTGCCCTCCTCGATCGTTTCTTGACGCCCACTCCAAGTCTCCTGGATCGTGTGTGTTGAGAAAATCACGTTCCCAAAGGTTTCATTCCGTTTGGACTCCGTTTGATATTCCTTTTTGGCGAAAATCTAAAGTAGGCAAAAAACAACAATTTGGGCTGGGCCTCCGGTTAATAGGTTAGTCCCAAAAATGATATAAAAGTGTAAAAATAAGCTCATTAACATCCAAAATAGATAATATAATATCATGGAGCAATCAAAAATTATAGATACGTTGGAGACGTATCATCTCCGATGGTACTTGTTGAGTTGGCATATGTCGAGATTAGGATTTGTCACTCCGATTGTCGGAGAGGTATCTCTGGGCCCCCTCGGTAATGCACATCACTATAAGCCTTGCAAGCAATGTGACTAATGAGTTAGTTGCGGGATGATGCATCATGGAACGAGTAAAGAGACTTGCCAGTAACGAGATTGAGCTAGGTATTGAGATACCGACGATCGAATCTCGGGCAAGTAACATACCGGTGACAAAGGGAACAACGTATGTTGTTATGTGGTTTGATCGATAAAGATCTTTGTAGAATATGTAGGAACCAATATGAGCATCCAGGTTCCGCTATTGGTTATTGACCGGAGACGTGTCTTGGTCATGTCTACATAGTTCTCGAACCCGTAGGGTCCGCACGCTTAAAGTTCTGTGACGATCGGTATTATGAGTTTTTGTGTTTTCATGTACCGAAGGTAGTTCGGAGTCCCAGATATGTTCAAGGACATGACGAGGAGTCTCGAAATGGTCGAGACGTAAAGATCGTTATATTGGATGACTATGTTCGGATACCGGAAAGGTTCCGGAAGGTTTTGGACATTTATCGGAGTATCGGGGGGTTACCGGAACCCCCCGGGGAGTATATTGGGCCTAATGGGCCTTAGTGGGAGAAGAGGAGGGGGGCGGCGCCCCCCTTTCTGTTGGGGAACATAGTAATTTCAAAAAATTTCCTACGCACACGCAAGATCATGGTGATGCATAGCAACGAGGGAAGAGTGTGATCTACGTACCCTTGTAGACCGACAGCGGAAGCGTTAGCACAACGCGGTTGATGTAGTCGTACGTCTTCACGGCCCAACTGATCAAGCACCGAAACAACGGCACCTCCGAGTTCTAGCACACGTTCATCTCGATGACGATCCCCGGACTCCGATCCAGCAAAGTGTCGGGGAAGAGTTCCGTCAGCACGACGACGTGGTGATGATCTTGATGTACTACCGTCGCAGGGCTTCGCCTAAGCACTGCTACAATATTATCGAGGATTATGGTGGAAGGGGGCACCGCACACGGCTAAGAATATGATCTCGTGGATCAACTTGTGTATCTAGGGGTGCCCCCTGCCCCCGTATATAAAGGATCAAGGGGATGAGGCCGGCCGGCCCCTATGGCACGCCAAGGAGGAGTCCTCCTCCTAGTAGGAGTAGGACTCCTACTAGGAGGGGGAAAGAAGTGGGAAGGGAGAAGGAAAGGGGGGCGCCGCCCCCCCTCTCCTAGTCCAATTCGGACCAGGAGGGAGGAGGCGTGCGGCCCACCTTTGGCTGCCCCTCTCTCTCTCCACTAAGGCCTATATGGCCCATTACTTCTCCCGGGGGGGGGGGGGGTTCCGGTAACCCTCCGGCTCTCCGTTTTTCTCCGAAATCACCCGAAACACTTCCGGTGTCCGAATATAGCCGTCCAATATATCAATCTTTATGTGTCCACCATTTCGGGACTCCTTGTCATGTCCGTGATCACATCCGGGACTCCGAACTAACTTCGGTACATCAAAACTCATAAACTCATAATATAACTGTCATCAAAACCTTAAGCATGCGGACCCTACGGGTTCGAGAACAATGTAGACATGACCAAGACACGTCTCAGGTCAATAACCAATAGCGGAACTTGGATGCTCATATTGGCTCCTACATATTCTACGAAGATCTTTATCGGTCAGACCGCATAACAACATACGTTGTTCCCTTTGTCATCGGTATGTTACTTGCCTGAGATTCGATCGTCGGTATCTCAATACCAAGTTCAATCTCGTTACCGGCAAGTCTCTTTACTCGTTTCGTAATACATCATCTTGCAACTAACTCATTAGTTGTAATGCTTGCAAGGCTTATGTGATGTGCATTACCGAGAGGGCCCAGAGATACCTCTCCGACAATCGGAGTGACAAATCCTAATCTCGAAATACGCCAACCCAACATTCACCTTTGGAGACACCTGTAGAGCTCCTTTATAATCACCCAGTTACGTTGTGACGTTTGGTAGCACACAAAGTGTTCCTCCGGTAAATGGGAGTTGCATAATCTCATAGTCGTAGGAACATGTATAAGTCATGAAGAAAGCAATAGCAACATACTAAACGATCGGGTGCTAAGCTAATGGAATGGGTCATGTCAATCACATAATTCTCCTAATGATGTGATCCCATTAATCAAATGACAACACATGTTTATGGTTAGGAAACATAACCATCTTCGATTAACGAGCTAGTCAAGTAGAGGCATACTAGTGACGTTTGGTTTGTCTATGTATTCACACAAGTATTATGTTTTCGGATAATACAATTCTAGCATGAATAATAAACATTTATCATGATATAAGGAAATAAAATAATAACATTATTATTGCCTCTAGGGCATATTTCCTTCAGTCTCCCACTTGCACTAGAGTCAATAATCTAGATTACACAGTAATGATTCTAACACCCATGGAGCTTTCGTGCTGATCATGTTTTGCTCGTGGAAGAGGCTTAGTCAACGGGTCTGCTACATTCAGATCCGTATGTATCTTGCAAATCCCTATGTCTCCCACTTAGACTAGGTCCCGGATGGAATTGAAGCGTCTCTTGATGTGCTTGGTTCTCTTGTGAAATCTGGATTCCTTTGCCAAGGCAATTGCACCAGTATTGTCACAAAAGATTTTCATTGGACCCGATGCACTAGGTATGACACCTAGATCGGATATGAACTCCTTCATCCAGACTCCTTCGTTTGCTGCTTCCAAGCAGCTATGTACTCCGCTTCACATGTAGATCCCGCCACAACGCTTTGTTTAGAACTGCACCAACTAACAGCTCCACCGTTTAATGTAAACACGTATCCGGTTTGGGATTTAGAATCATCCGTATCAGTGTCAAAGCTTGCATCAATGTAACCATTTACGATGAGCTCTTTGTCACCTCCATATATGAGAAACATATCCTTAGTCCTTTTCAGGTATTTCAGGATGTTCTTGACCGCTGTCCAGTGATCCACTCCTGGATTACTTTGGTACCTCCCTGCTAGACTTATAGCAAGACACACATCAGGTCTGGTACACAGCATTGCATACATGATAGAGCCTATGGCTGAAGCATAGGGAACATCTTTCATTTTCTCTCTATCTTCTGCATTGGTCGGACTTTGAGTCTTACTCAATTTCACACCTTGTAACACAGGCAAGAATCCTTTCTTTGCTTGATCCATTTTGAACTTTTTCAAAACTTTGTCAAGGTATGTGCTTTGTGAAAGTCCAATTAAGCGTCTCGATCTGTCTCTATAGATCTTGATGCCCAATATGTAGGCAGCTTCACCGAGGTCTTTCATTAAAAAACTTTTATTCAAGTATCCTTTTATGCTATCCAGAAATTCTATATCATTTCCGATTAGTAATATGTCATCTACATATAATATCAGAAATGCTACAGAGCTCCCACTCACTTTCTTGTAGATACAGGCTTCTCCAAAAGTCTGTATAAAACCAAATGCTTTGATCATACTATCAAAGCGTTTATTTCAACTCCGAGAGGCTTGCACCAGTCCATAAATGGATCGCTGGAGCTTGCACACTTTGTTAGCTCCCTTTGGATTGACAAAACCTTCCGGCTGCATCATATACAACTCCTCTTGCAGAAATCCATTCAGGAATGCAGTTTTGACATCCATTTGCCAAATTTCATAATCATAAAATGCGGCAATTGCTAACATGATTCGGACAGACTTAAGCATCGCTATGGGTGAGAAGGTCTCATCGTAGTCAATCCCTTGAACTTGCCGAAAACCTTTTGCGACAAGTCGAGCTTTGTAGACAGTAATATTGCCGTCAACGTCAGTCTTCTTCTTGAAGATCCATTTATTCTCAATTGCTTGCCGATCATTGGGCAAGTCAACCAAAGTCCATACTTTGTTCTCATACATGGATCCCATCTCAGATTTCATGGCTTCAAGCCATTTTGCGGAATCTGGGCTCACCACCACTTCTTCATAGTTCGTAGGTTCATCATGATCTAGCAGCATGACTTCCAAAACAGGATTACCGTACCACTCTGGCGCGGATCTTACTCTGGTTGATCTACGAGGTTCAGTAGTATCTTGTTCTGAAGTTTCATGATCATTATCATTAGCTTCCTCACTAATTGGTGTAGGTGTCACAGAAACAGGTTTCTGTGATGTACTACTTTCCAATAAGGGAGCAGGTACAGTTACCTCGTCAAGTTCTACTTTCCTCCCACTCACTTCTTTCGAGAGAGACTCCTTCTCCAGAAAGTTTCTGAATTTAGCAACAAAAGTCTTGCCTTCGGATCTGTGATAGAAGGTGTATCCAATAGTTTCCTTTGGATATCCTATGAAGACACATTTCTCCGTTTTAAGTTCGAGCTTATCAGGTTGAAGCTTTTTCACATAAGCATCGCAGCCCCAAACTTTCAGAAACGACAACTTTGGTTTCTTGCCAAACCACAGTTCATAAGGCGTCGTCTCAACGGATTTTGATGGTGCCCTATTTAACGTGAATGCGGCTGTCTCTAGAGCATATCCCCAAAACGATAGCGGTAAATTAGTAAGAGACATCATAGATCGCACCATATCTAGTAAAGTACGATTACGATGTTCGGACACACCATTACGCTGTGGTGTTCCGGGTGGCGTGAGTTGCGAAACTATTCCACATTGTTTCAAATGTACACCAAACTCGTAACTCAAATATTCTCCTCCACGATCAGATCGTAGGAATTTTATTTTCTTGTTACGATGATTTTCAGCTTCACTCGGAAATTCTTTGAACTTTTCAAATGTTTCAGACTTATGTTTCATTAAGTAGATATACCCATATCTGCTTAAGTCATCTGTGAAGGTGAGAAAATAACGATATCCGCCACGAGCCTCAACATTCATCGGACCACATACATCCGTATGTATGATTTCCAACAAATGTGTTGCTCTCTCCATAGTACCGGAGAACGGTGTTTTTGTCATCTTACCCATAAGGCACGGTTCGCAAGTACCAAGTGATTCATAATCAAGTGGTTCTGAAAGCCCATCAGTATGGAGTTTCTTCATGCGCTTTACATCGATATGACCCAAACGGCTGTGCCACAAATAAGTTGCACTATCATTATCAACTCTGCATCTTTTGGCTTCAACACTATGAATATGTGTGTCACTACTATCGAGATTTAATAAGAATAGACCACTCTTTAAGGGTGCATGACCATAAAAGATATTACTCATATAAATAGAACAACCATTATTCTCTGATTTAAATGAATAACTGTCTCGCATCAAACAAGATCCAGATATAATGTTCATGCTTAACGCTGGCACCAAATAACAATTGTTTAGGTCTAATACTAATCCCGAAGGTAGATGTAGAGGTAGCGTGCTGACTGCGATCACATCGACTTTGGAACCATTTCCCACGCGCATCGTCACCTCGTCCTTAGCCAATCTTCGCTTAATCCGTAGTCCCTGTTTCGAGTTGCAAATATTAGCAATAGAACCAGTATCAAATACCCAGGTGCTACTGCGAGCATTAGTAAGGTACACATCAATAACATGTATATCACATATACCTTTGTTCACCTTGCCATCCTTCTTATCCGCCAAATACTTGGGGCAGTCCCGCTTCTAGTGACCAATCTGCTTGCAGTAGAAGCACTCTGTTTCAGGCTTAGGTCCAGGTTTGGGTTTCTTCTCTTGAGTAGCAACTTGCTTGCTATTCTTTTTGAAGTTCCCCTTCTTCTTCCCTTTGCCCCTTTTCTTGAAACTAGTGGTCTTGTTGACCATCAACACTTGATGCTCCTTCTTGATTTCTACCTCCGCAGCTTTCAGCATTGCGAAGAGCTCGGGAATAGTCTTATTCATCCCTTGCATATTATAGTTCATCACGAAGCTCTTGTAGCTTGGTGGTAGTGATTGGAGAATTCTATCAATGACGCAATCATCTGGAAGATTAACTCCCAATTGAATCAAGTGATTATTATACCCAGACATTTTGAGTATATGCTCACTGACAGAACTGTTCTCCTCCATCTTGCAGCTATAGAACTTATTGGAGACTTCATATCTCTCAATCCGGGCATTTGCTTGAAATATTAACTTCAACTCCTGGAACATCTCATATGCTCCATGACATTCAAAACGTCGTTGAAGTCCCGATTCTAAGCCGTAAAGCATGGCACATTGAACTATCGAGTAGTCATCAGCTTTGCTCTGCCAGACGTTCATAACATCTGGTGTTGCTCCAGCAGCAGGCCTGGCACCCAGCGGTGCTTCCAGGACGTAATTCTTCTGTGCAGCAATGAGGATAATCCTCAAGTTACGGACCCAGTCCGTGTAATTGCTACCATCATCTTTCAACTTTGCTTTCTCAAGGAACGCATTAAAATTCAACGGAACAATAGCACGGGCCATCTATCTACAATCAAACATAAACAAGCAAGATACTATCAGGTACTAAGTTCATGATAAATTTAGGTTCAATTAATCATATTACTAAAGAACTCCCACTTAGACAGACATCCCTCTAATCCTCTAAGTGATTACGTGATCCAAATCAACTAAACCATGTCCGATCATCACGTGAGATGGAGCAGTTTCATTGGTGAACATCGCTATGTTGATCATATCTACTATATGATTCACGCTCGACCTTTCGGTCTCTGTGTTCCGAGGCCATATCTGTATATGCTTGGCTCGTCAAGTATAACCTGAGTATTCTGCGTGTGCAACTGTTTTGCACCCGTTGTATTTGAACGTAGAGCCTATCACACCCGATCATCACGTGGTGTCTCAGCACGAAGAGCTTTCGCAATGGTGCATACTCAGGGAGAACACTTCTTGATAATTAGTGAGAGATCATCTTAAAATGCTACCTTCAATCAAAGCAAGATAAGATGCATAAAAGATAAACATCACATGCAATCAATATAAGTGATATGATATGGCCATCATCATCTTGTGCTTGTGATCTCCATCTTCGAAGCACCGTCGTGATCACCATCGTCACCGGCGTGACACCTTGATCACCATCGTAGCATCGTTGTCGTCTCGCCAATTTTTATGCTTCCGCGACTATCGCTACCGTTTAGTGATAAAGTAAAGCATTACAGCGCAATTGCATTGCATACAATAAAGCGACAACCATATGGCTCCTGCCAGTTGCCGATAACTTGGTTACAAAACATGATCATCTCATACAATAAAATTCAGCATCATGTCTTGACCATATCACATCACAACATGACCTGCAAAAACAAGTTAGACGTCCTCTACTTTGTTGTTGCAAGTTTTACGTGGCTGCTACGGGCTTAAGAAAGAACCAATCTTACCTACGCATCAAAACCACAACGATAGTTTGTCAAGTTGGTTCTGTTTTAACCTTCGCAAGGACCGGGCGTAGCCACACTCGGTTCAACTAAAGTTGGAGAAACTGTCACCCGCTAGCCACTTTGTGCAAAGCACGTCGGGAGAACCGGTCTCGCGTAAGCGTACGCGTAATGTCGGTCCAGGCCGGTTTATCCAACAATACCGCCGAACCAAAGTATGACATGCTGGTAAGCAGTATGACTTATATCGCCCACAACTCATTTGTGTTCTACTCGTGCATATAACATCAACACACAAAACCTAGGCTCTGATACCACTGTTGGGGAACGTAGTAATTTCAAAAAATTTCCTACGCACACGCAAGATCATGGTGATGCATAGCAACGAGGGAAGAGTGTGATCTACGTACCCTTGTAGACCGACAGCAGAAGCGTTAGCACAACGCGGTTGATGTAGTCGTACGTCTTCATGGCCCGACCGATCAAGCACCGAAACAACGACACCTCCGAGTTCTAGCACACGTTCAGCTCGATGACGATCCTCGGACTCCGATCCAGCAAAGTGTCGGGGAAGAGTTCCGTCAGCACGACGGCGCGGTGACGATCTTGATGTACTACCGTCGCAGGGCTTCGCCTAAGCACCGCTACAATATTATCGAGGATTATGGTGGAAGGGGGCACCGCACACGGCTAAGAATATGATCTCGTGGATCAACTTGTGTATGTAGGGGTGCCCCCTGCCCCCATATATAAAGGATCAAGGGGAGGAGGCCGGCCGGCCCCTATGGCGCGCCAAGGAGGAGTCCTCCTCCTAGTAGGAGTCTCCTACTAGGAGGGGGAAAGAAGTGGGGAGGGAGAAGGAAAGGGGGGCGCCGCCCCCCCTCTCCTAGTCCAATTCGGACCAGGGGGGAAGGAGGCGTGCGGCCCACCTTTGGCTGCCCCTCTCTCTCCACTAAGGCCCATATGGCCCATTACTTCTCCCGGGGGTGTTCCGGTAACCCTCCGGCTCTCCGGTTTTCTCCGAAATCACCCGGAACACTTCCGGTGTCCGAATATAGCCGTCCAATATATCAATCTTTATGTCTCGACCATTTCGCGACTCCTCGTCATGTCCGTGATGACATCCGGGACTCCGAACTAACTTCGGTACATCAAAACTCATAAAATCATAATATAACTGTCATCGAAACCTTAAGCGTGCGGACCCTATGTGTTCGAGAACAATGTAGACATGACCAAGACACGTCTCAGGTCAATAACCAATAGCGGAACCTGGATGCTCATATTGGCTCCTACATATTCTACGAAGATCTTTATCGGTCAGACCGCATAACAACATACGTTGTTCCCTTTGTCATCGGTATGTTACTTGCCCGAGATTCGATCGTCGGTATCTCAATACCTAGTTCAATCTCGTTACCGGCAAGTCTCTTTACTTGTTTCGTAATACATCATCTTGCAACTAACTCATTAGTTGTAATACTTGCAAGGCTTATGTGATGTGCATTACCGAGAGGGCCCAGAGATACCTCTCCGACAATCGGAGTGACAAATCCTAATCTCGAAATACGCCAACCCAACATTCACCTTTGGAGACACCTATAGAGCTCCTTTATAATCACCCAGTTACGTTGTGACGTTTGGTAGCACACAAAGTGTTCCTCTGGTAAACGGGAGTTGCATAATCTCATAGTCATAGGAACATGTATAAGTCATGAAGAAAGAAATAGCAACATACTAAACGATCGGGTGCTAAGCTAATGGAATGGGTCATGTTAATCACATAATTCTCCTAATGATGTGATCCCATTAATCAAATGACAACACATGTCTATGGTTAGGAAACGTAACCATCTTCGATTAACGAGCTAGTCAAGTAGAGGCATACTAGTGACGTTTGGTTTGTCTATGTATTCACACAAGTATTATGTTTCCGGATAATACAATTCTAGCATGAATAATAAACATTTATCATGATATAAGGAAATAAAATAATAACATTATTATTGCCTCTAGGGCATATTTCCTCCACTTTCCTTCTCTCTTCTCTCCCTTCCTTGTCCTCTCCTACTCCAACTAGGAAAAGAGGGAGTCCTACTCCCGGTGGGAGTAGGACTCCCCCCTTGGCGCGCCCTCCTCCTTGGCCAGCCGCCTCCCCCCTAGTTCCTTTATATACGGGGGCAGGGGGCACCCAGAGACATGATACGTCCAACGTATCTACTTTTCCCAACACTTTTTCCCTTGTTTTGGACTCTAACTTGCATGATTTGAATGGAACTAACCCGGACTGACGCTGTTTTCAGCAGAATTACCATGGTGTTATTTATGTGCAGGAGCAAACGTTCTCGGAATGACCTGAAACTTCATGGAGACACTTTTCAGAAAATAAGAAAAATACCTGCAAAAGATGAAGGCCAGGGGGCCCACCACCTTGCCACGAGGGTGGGGGGCGCGCTCCCTACCTCGTGGGCCCCCCGTTGCATCTCCGACTCCAACTCCACCTCCATATATTGAGTTTTGATGAGAAAAAAATCAGAGGGAGGAAATCCTTGCGTTTTACGATACGGAGCCGCCGCCAAGCCCTAAAACCTCTCGACAGGGCTGATTTGGAGTCCGTTCGGGGCTCCGGAGAGGGGAATCCGTCGTCATCGTCATCATCAACCATCCTCCATCACCAATTTCATGATGCTCACCGCCGTGCGTGAGTAATTCCATCGTAGGCTTGCTGGACGGTGATGGGTTGGATGGGATCTATCATGTAATCGAGTTAGTTATGTTAGGGTTTGATCCCTAGTGTCCACTATGTTTTGAGATTGATGTTGTTATGACTTTGCTATGCTTAATGCTTGTCACTAGGGCCCGAGTGCCATGATTTCAGATCTGAACCCATTATGTTTTCATCAATATATGAGTGTTCTTGATCCTATCTTGCAAGTCTATAGTCACCTATCATGTGTGATGATCCGTTAACCCCGAAGTGACAATAATCGGGATACTTACCGGTGATGACCATAGTTTGAGGAGATCATGTATTCACTATGTGTTAATGCTTTGTTCAAGTACTCTATTAAAAGGAGGCCTTAATATCCCTTAGTTTCCGTAAGGACCCCGCTGCCACGGGAGGGTAGGACAAAATATGTCATGCAAGTTCTTTTCCATAAGCACATATGGCTATGTTCGGAATACATGCCTACATTATATCAATGAACTAGAGCTAGTTCTGTGTCACCCTAGGTTATGGCTGTTACATGATGAACCGCATTTGGCATAATTCTCTATCACCGATCCATTGCCTATGAGCTTTCCACATATTGTTCTTCGCTTATTTACTTTTCCGTTGCTATTTCTATCATCACTACAAAATACCAAAAACATTACTTTTACTATTGTTACCTTTTGTTACCGTTACCACTACTATCATATTACTTTGCTACTAAACACTTTGCTGCAGATATTAAGTTTCCAGGTGCGGTTGAATTGACAACTCAGCTGCTAATACTTGAGAATATTTTTTGGCTCCCCTTGTGTCGAATCAATAAATTTGGGTTGAATACTCTACCCTCGAAAACTGTTGCGATCCCCTATACTTGTGGGTTATCAAGACTATTTTCTGGCACCGTTGCCGGGGAGCATAGCTCTATTCTTTGAGTCACTTGGGATATATATCTGCTTATCATTATGAAGAACTTGAGAGATCCAAAAACCAAGATATATCCCTCAACTACGAGGGGAGGTAAGGAACTGCCATCTAGCTCTGCACTTGATTCACCTTCTGTTTTGAGTAAGCTTGCGACACCTACACCTGCTTCTGCTATTCGTTCTGATATGTCGCATGCTATTGATGATGCCACTTCTGCTATGCATGATACTTATGATGAAACTACCTCTATGCCTGATACTACTATGCCACTTAGTGCTTTTCTTGATGAACAACTTGCTAGGGCTAGAGAAATTTAAAATATTGAATCTGATGATACTGATGAAAGTGATGATGAAGAACCACTTGCCATTCCTAAGGGTTATGTTTTTGATCAAGATGCTTCTTTAGCTATTTTAGCTTGCAGAAATAGAACTGAACTTAAAAAATTATTAGCTAAATGGAGTAAGCAATCTCTAAATGCTAGAATGAAACCTGACCCTACTTTTGCTACTTCACCTATCTTTGTTACTGATAAGGATTATGAATTCTCTATTGATCCTGATATAATTACTTTGGTTGAATCTGATCCTTTTCATGGTTATGAATCTGAAACTGTTGTGGCACATCTTACTAAATTGAACGATATAGCTACCCTGTTCACTAAAGATGAGAGAACTTGTAACACCCTCGATGCGACTATATCTCCCACGTGTCGGGGCACGACTTAGAGGCATAATCGCATTGAAGGCATATGTCGCAAGTAAGGTAATCTTTACAACATCCCATGTAATATAATAATAAAGGGGAGATAACTTAGTTGGCTTACACTCGCCACGTCAATCAAGGTACATAAATAACATTACATCATCCAAACACTCATGGCCCGACTACGGCGCCAAAATAAAAGATAACCCAACATGCGACACGGTCCCGATCACCCCCAACTGGGCACCACTACTGATCATCAGGAAAGGAAACATAATAACGTTGAGAGTCCTCATCGAACTCCCACTTGAGCTCGATCGCGTCACCTGGAGCGGAATCATCAGGCCCTGCATCTGGTGTAATAGTAATCTGTGAGCCACAGGGACTCAGCAATCTCGCACCCTCGCGATCAAGACTATTTAAGCTTATAGGTAAGGCAAGGTAAATATAAGTGGAGTTGCAGCAAGCGACTAGCATATATGGTGGCTAACTTATTCGCAAAAGAGAGCGAGAAGAGGAGGCAAAGCGTGAGCGAGAAACTAGAGAGCAACCTGCGCAAGCATTACTCCAACACCGTGTCCACTTCCTGGACTCCGCCGAGAAGAGGCCATCACGGTAACACACTCAGTTGATTCATTTTAATTAAGTTAAGGTTCAAGTTATCTACAACCGGACATTAACAAATTCCCATCTGCCCATAACCGCGGGCACGGCTTTAGAAAGTTCAAATCCCTGCAGGGGAGTCCCAACTTAGCCCATGACAAGCTCTCACGGTCAACGAAGGAATAGACCTCCTCCCAAGACGTTCCGATCAGACTCGGTATCTCGGTTCTTCAAGACACTTCGACAGGTTAAAACAAGACCAGCAACACCACCCAGATGTGCCGACAAATCCTGATAGGAGCTGCACATATCTCGTTCTCAGGGCACACCGGATGAGCATGACGTTGGGTAGGCCAGCCCAGAGTTGCCCCTGGTAGCCCCGGACATCGCTCGGTAGGACCAACACTCAGAGGAGCACTAGGCCGGGGGGGCTAAAATAAGATGACCCTCGGGCTCCGGAAACCCAAGAGAAAAGAGGCTAGGTGGCAAATGGTAAAACCAAGGTTGGGCATTGCTGTAAAAGCTTTAATCAAGGCGAACTATCAAGGGGTTCCCATTATAACCCAACCGCGTAAGGAATGCAAAATCCGGGAACATAACACCGATATGACGGAAACTAGGGCGGCAAGAGTGGAACGAAACACTAGGAGAGAGGCCGAGCCTTCCACCCTTTACCAAGTATATAGATGCATTAAGATAACATAGCAATATAATGATATCCCAACAAGTAAATAAATGTTCCAACAAGGAACAGCCTCCAAACTTCTCCTGCAACTAGCAACGCTATAAGAGGGGCTGAGCAAAGCGGTAACATAGCCAATCAACGGTTTGCTAGGATATGGTGGGTTAGAGGTTTGACATGGAAAATAGGGAGGGTTGAAAGCAAGTGGTAGGCATCGTAGCATTGGCATAGCAAAAGAGCGAGCAATCTAGCATAGCAAAGATAGTAGTGATTTCGAGGGTATGATCATCTTGCCTGCACAGTTGTCAGAGTTGACTAGATCCTCGAAAGCAAACTCAACGGGCTCATCGTTCGCGAACTCGTCTCTCGGCTCTACCCAAACAAGACAAACAAGAAACAAGGACACAATCAACCACGTGCAAGGATCAAACAAGAGGATGCAAACATGGTATGCTATGCGGGATGCAATAAGGGAGGCATATGCAAGATGTGACAGGAAATGCAAGAACCTGGCCTCAACTTGGAAAACCAAGTGTGCCACTGGAAAGATGAGATGAAATCGCTTGAAACGATATAAAGAATGCCGGAATCGGAGTTACGGTTTGGAAATGGCAAGCGAAACAAATATGACACCGGTCTGCGATTTACAACGAGTAGTCATCTAAATGCAATAAGATGAACATGCTACAACACACAAATATGACAAAAAAATACATGGCAGGGATGCACTCAAGATTCTTAACAAAAGTCTAGCACTGAGCTACGGCCAAATCACCCATTAACAGGTTCAAACAAGCATGGCAAAAATGCATATGGCAAACAGATCTCAGACTTAGTGAAATTAACACTTGTCTGGAATTTCAGATCAGGTAGCCCTCTTCGGAGCAACAAAACTACATGCTACAGGACCTTAACATGGCAAAGTAAAGAATGGCATGGAGCTACTCAAAGAGCTTAACAAAAGTACCTTAGTGACCTTAAGCCAAAAGGGATCAGAAAATACAATTGCAAGCATATGAACATGGCAAAAACATAATCAGTTCTCAGACTTAGTGAAAACTGGAGCATGCTGAAAACAGATATCAAGTAGGCATGTTTACGAGCTCGATGCACTCACTACGGTGCAATTCATGACAAGATAAGCATACATCTATCAAGAACACACAAAATTCAAGCTATACATGGCAAGAACAATAACATAGCATGCACGAATCAACTACAACAACATCGGCAAAATTGCAAACAAGTTGACAATCTGCCCAGATTCACAAAGTAGCAAAAGTAGAGCACGATTGACTCAAGCTAGGGTGCTCCATAATTGCAAAAAAAGACATGGATGGATAGAGCACTACAAGCTTAACAAAACATCCTTACTGATCACCCTCAAAAGAGGCACGGATCACTAGGAAACAACATGAACATATGACAACATGAGATAAACAGCTCAAGGGCTTAGTGGAAATGCTAAGTCCCTGAAAACAGAATTAGCAAGTGCACCACTTTGCAAGATTGCACTAGGCACCACACACATCACAAAAATACATGGGTTGCACCTCTGGAAAGATGGCAAAACCCTTAATAAAACATATGTAGAGCTCATGGGCATATCATGCACACAATAATCATGGCAAAAATGACAAATATGCAAATGGAGTAGCAGATCTGACAATTATCTCAAGTAGCCCTCTTCTAACAGCATTTCGGGCATCAAGATGACCTCAAATGAAAATGATGCAATGGAAAGAAATGATGTACTCTCTGAGATAAACATTTTGATATGCTATATGCATGAATCGGAGCTACGGATGAAAAGTTACGGCACGATGAACAGGAGCACTTGAAACTGAAAAACACGGGGACTTAGTGGAATTTCGACCTCCGGATCTAGGGTTGACCCGGCACGCGAACCGAGGTGGCCGGATCTTCGCCGGAGTAGCTGCGCGGGCCGCCGGAGTTGACGGAGGCAGCCGGATCCGGGCGAGGGGGAGGCGAGGGTGAGGCGGCGAGGCGAGGGCAAGGCGGCGGGGCGACCGAACGGCGGCCGGGCGAGGCCGGGCGCTGAGCTCGCCGGCGCGGAGCAGCTTGGCGGCGGCCGGAGTGACGGCGGTGGCCGGCGCGTGGTCGGGCGGTGCGGAGGGAGGAGAAGCAGCGGGCGGCGGCGGATGGCGAGTGGGCCGCGGGGGCCCCGGCTGGGCTCGCGGTCCGCGGCGCGGGAGGGCGGCGGCGGCGACACGTGGCAGGCGGCGGTTGGCTGGGGCGCGGCGGCGGACGCGCCCGATCAGGCGGCGGACATGTCCGTCGGTGGCGGGGCGATTTTTAGGGTTTCGGGGGAAGAAGGAGATCCGAAAACGGAGGGGGTCTTTAAATAGAGGTAGAAGGAGCTAGGAGAGTCCAAATGAGGTGCGGTTTTCGGCCACGCGGTCGTGATCGTGATCGAACGCTCTAGATGATGGAGCAGGTTTAGGTGGGTTTTGGGCCAAATTGGAGGGGTGTTGGGCTGCAACACACACGAGGCCTTTTCGGTCCCTCGGTTAACCGTTGGAGTATCAAACGAAGTCCAAATGGTACGAAACTTGATAGGCGGTCTACCGGTAGTAAACCAAGGCCGCTTGGCAAGTCTCGGTCCAATCCGGAAATGTTTAATCCCCACACACGAAAGAAAGTTAGAAATGACCACCGGAGGAGAACGAAGTGCCGGAATGCAAAACGAACAACGGGAAAAATGCTCGAATGCATGAGATGAACACGTATGCAAATGCAATACACATGATGACATGATATGAGATGCATGACAACGATAACAACACACGGAGACAAAGACCCGAACCCGAGAAAATAAAATAACTTAACGCCGGAAACGGCAAGAGTTGGAGTACAAATTGGGAAAGTCATATCCGGGGTGTTACAACACTCCACCACTACGAAAGGATCTCGTCCCGAGATCTAGGACTGAAAGAACGCCGGGTACTCAGAACGGAGGTGATCCTCGCGTTCCCAGGTAGCTTCACGGTCGGAATGGTGTGACCACTTAACTTTGAGAAATTTGATTGACTTGTTGCGAGTCTTGCGTTCAGTATCTTCAAGAATAGCAACTGGGTGCTCACGATAGGAGAGATCTTCTTGGAGCTCAATGTCCTCGAAGTTGACGGTGCGGTCAGGAGTCTTGAAGCACTTTCGAAGCTGAGAGACATGAAACACATCATGAACATTTGCAAAGTTTGAAGGAAGATCGAGTTGATAGGCGAGATCGCCTCTCTTGCTGACAATCTTGAAAGGTCCCACGTATCTGGGGGCAAGCTTCCCTTCGATACCGAAGCGACGAGTACCTTTCATAGGAGAGACGCGGAGGTAAACATGATCTCCGATCTCGAAAGCCAAATCACGATGCTTACTATCATAGTAGCTCTTATGGCGGTATTGGGCTGCTTTGAGGTTATCTCAAATGACTTTGCACATTTCCTCTACCTCTGTGATTAAGTCATTACCCAAAAGCTGACGTTCACCGGTTTCAGACCAGTTGAGAGGGGTACGGCACTTCCTGCCATACAGAATTTCAAATGGGGCCTTGCCCGAACTTGCTTGAAAACTGTTGTTGTAGGAGAATTCAGCATAAGGAAGACAATCCTCCCACTTCATGCCGAAGGAGATCACACAAGCCCTGAGCATATCTTCAAGAATCTGGTTGACACGCTCGACTTGACCGCTAGTTTGGGGATGGAAAGCTGTGCTGAAGCGGATGTTGGTGCCCATGGCCTTCTGAAAAGAATCCCAAAACTTGGAGGTAAAGATACTGCCACGGTCTGAAGAGATCACCTGTGGGATACCGTGCAGAGAGACAATCCGAGAGGTATAGAGTTCCGCCAATTGAGCTACAGTGATCGACTCTTTGATAGGCAGAAAGTGAGCCACTTTGGTGAGTTTGTCGATGACAACGAATATAGCATCATTGACACGTTTGGACTTTAGAAACCCAGTCACGAAGTCCATCTCAATGTGGTCAAACTTCCATTCTGGAATGGCAAGAGGTTGGAGGAGACCAGCTGATCTTTGGTGTTCTGCCTTCACTCTTCTGCAGACATCACATTCATTCACGAATTGAGCAATCTCACGCTTCGTTCGAGTCCACCAATAAGCTTGCTTAAGGTCCTGATACATCTTCGTGCTCCCAGGGTGGATGGAGAGGAGAGAATTGTGAGCCTCGTTCATGATCACTTTACGGAGGTCACCTTTGGGTACCACAATTCGATCCTCGAGGAAGAGAGTGTCCTTGTCATCAAGGCGGTAGCACTTGTACTTGGGTTGACTCTTGGCAATCCCAATCTTCACCTTTTTCACCATAGCATCAAGAAGCTGGGCTTGGCGAATCTGGTCTTCTAAGGTAGGAGAGACTTCAAGGTTGGCAAGGAAACCTTGAGGAACAACTTGCAGATTAAGTTTGCGGAAAGCTTCACAAAGCTCGGGTTGATAAGGCTTGAGAATCAGACTGTTGCAGTACGCCTTTCTGCTCAATGCGTCAACAATCACATTGGCCTTGCCTGGAGTATACTCGATACTCGGATTATACTCTTGAATCATTTCGACCCATCGAGTTTGCCTGAGGTTGAGATTAGGCTGAGTGAAGATGTACTTGAGACTTTTGTGATCAGTGAAAATGTCCACTTTTCTTCCCAATAAGAGATGTCTCCAAGTCAAAAGAGCATGCACAACTACCGCCAACTCGAGATCATGAGTGGGGTAGTTCTTCTCATTAGGTTTCAATTGGCGAGAGGTATAAGCAACAACTTTCTTCTCTTGCATCAACACTGCGCCAAGACCTTGGAGAGAGGCATCACAAAAGACCTCGTACGGTTTGGATTCATCAGGCGGAGTCAGAACTGGAGCAGCGATCAATTTCTCTTTCAAAGTGTTGAAAGCAATGTCACACTCCGGAGACCAAACGTACTTGACGTGCTTCTGGAGAAGATTTGAGAGAGGCTTCGCGATCTTAGAAAAGTTTTCAACGAATCTTCGGCAGTAGCTTGCGAGACCGAGGAAGCTACGGAGTTGCTTCACGTTCTGAGGAGGTTCCCAATTCACAATTGCAGATACCTTCTCAGGATTCACGGCAATGCCCTTGGTAGAGATGATATGACCAAGATAAAGAACCTCATCAAGCCAAAATTCACACTTGGAGAACTTGGTGTAGAACTGATGTTCCCTGAGCTTATCGAGAACCAAACGCAAGTGCTTGGCATGATCTTCCTTGTTCTTCGAGAAAACCAGAATGTCGTCGAGATAGACCAAAAGGAAGTCATTGGTGTAGGCGTTGAAGATGAAGTTCATCATGCGAGAGAACGTCGGAGGAGCGTTGACGAGGCCAAAAGACATGGCAGTGTATTCATATGAACCATAGCTTGTCCTGAAAGCCGTCTTGGGAATATCTTGCTCACGGATTCAAATCTGATGATAACCCATGCGGAGATCAAGCTTGGAGAATACATGGGCACCTTTGAGTTGTTCGAACAGCTCGTTGATGTTGGGAAGTGGGTATTTGTTCTTGATAGTCTTCTTGTTCAATGGACGGTAATCAACACAAAGTCGGTCCGTTCCATCCTTCTTCTTCACAAAAAGAACACCACAACCCCACGGAGAAGAACTAGGCCGGATGAGACCCATTCTTTCTTGAATATCGAGTTGCTTCTTCAGCTCCTTCAACTCTTCAGGTCCGAGCTTGTAAGGATGCTTGCACACAGGTTCCGTGCCAGGCTCAAGATCAATTACGAATTCAACTGGCCGGTGCGGAGGCATTCCTGGAAGCTCTTCTAGAAAGACGTCTTGATATTCGCAAACGACTGGAATTTGTGAGATAGCATCGAGTTCACCCTTCTCATTGAGAGAAAATAGACGGATAGTATCATCACGAGCGGCAAAGATAATTACATCCTCAGACGAATGAGTCAATTGAATCTGCCTGGCTGCACAATCAAGCTGAGCCTTGTGCTTAGAAAGCCAATCCATTCCGAGAATAAGATCAATATCCGAGTTGCCAAGAACCATAGGAGAAGAAAGGAACTTGTAGTCGCCCAAGGTGATAGTAACATCCGGAGCCATCATTTTAGTGTTCATGAACAAACCCGGAGAAGAAACCGCTATCGGCTTAGGCAAATCAATAGTATGCACATCATGCATAGATGCAAAAGGCTTTGATAAAAATGATAAAGATGCACCAGTGTCAAAAAGAACTCTTGTGGAAATGTCATTAACAGGAAGGTTACCCATGATCACATCTGGTGAGTCCTCTGCCTGAGCTGCATTCAGCAAGTTGACCTTGGCGGACTTGGTGTTATGCTTGACCATAGCTATACTTGCCGATCTGACAGGAGGAGGAGGAGGAAGACGCCTCTGATTGAAGCATTTGTTGGCATAGTGACCCTTCTGTTGGCACTTGTTGCACGTGACCTCTGAAAGCGGACGGTGATACGGAGCACTCGATCTTGGAGCTTGAGACGAAGTCTTGTTCTGAAAGCCAGGGTTGGGTGGGTGGGAAGAACCACTGCCACCTTTGCTCTTCTGCTGATACGGCTGACGGAACGGAGGAGGAGGAAGCCAATACTTCTGCTGCTTGGCCACTTGAGTAGAGGAAGGAGTAACATCTCTGACTCGCTTCTTGGAAGCATCACACCTCAACTGAGCAGCCTCTTGCTTCAATGCCATGTTGTAGAACTCATCGTACCTCAAGGGCTCAAAGAGAACAAGAGCTAGCTGGATTTCTTCTCCGAGACCAGCTCTGAACTGGTATATCATGCTCTTCTCATCAGGGACGTCCTGCTTGGCAAAGCGGGCGAGCTTCTGAAACAACTTGTTGTAGTCATAGACAGACAAAGAGCCTTGCTTCAGGTTGCGGAATTCCGCACGCTTGCTTTCAACCATGCTCTGAGGGATATGGTGAGCTCTGAAATCTTGACGGAATTCATCCCAGGTGATAACACGTCCACCTCTGGAGTCCTTGTACTGCTGGAACCATTCTGCAGCTTGATCTTTGAGTTGGAAAGAAGCGAACT
This sequence comes from Triticum urartu, assembly GCF_003073215.2. Taxonomy (NCBI): domain Eukaryota; kingdom Viridiplantae; phylum Streptophyta; class Magnoliopsida; order Poales; family Poaceae; genus Triticum; species Triticum urartu. The sequence goes on along the minus strand of NC_053022.1, from coordinate 60,901,209 downwards.
GGACAAAGTCCTCAGGCCTGACGTTACTGCACTCGAAATGCTTGCACAAATCCACAAGCCAATCGTCAGCATCGGTTGCCTCAACACAATTGCTGAAAGTCTTTGGCCCGTTAGAAAGGAACTGGTTGAGTGTAGCAAAGTGATTCTGATTGTTGCCTTGATTCCCTTGGTTGCCTTGATTGCGCTCTTGGAGAATTTGCATGATCAACTGTGTGTTTGCATTGGTTGCGGCCATCACAGCTTGCCATGCCTCTAGAGGAGGGGGAGGTGGTGGCGGATCTTGATTCTGGTTCTGACTGGTGCTCTTAGCGGGAGCCATCCTGAAGAGGTTGACCACCGTTAGCACATAGACAGATGAATATTGAAGCTGAATCCAACGGAATGAAAATTGCAACATATAGTCTTCGCATCCGAACAAAATGAACAAATGCATTCCTCTTGAAATGGTCACATATCCATAAATTGAGAAGCCACATAGAATTAAGGCAGAGAAATAAATCAACAAGGTATGGATCAAGAACGAATAATCGGTAAGAAATCCCAATCTCAAACCAAATATCCGTGGAAGAAGAACTAGAGCTACGAGAATTCCCACCTATGAAACTCCCGAACCATTCCGGTTATGCAATCAGGTGTTGGGGATACAGGGGAAGCATAATATCTCACCCAAATCTAGCAATTCCTACATCCAGCTGTATCCATCCTTCAACACATAACCGAGAAAAACTTCGGAAACCATCTACCTCAACCTTCGAAAAGCATCCGTTATACAAGTTATGGCGATACTCCCGAACTCCCGCCCCAGTACTGGGTGGCGTCGAGGTTATCTCACCAATGAACTGCATAAAAGAGATTTTCGATGTCGGAGTACTAAACTCAGGTATTCCAGAACTGCAACGATAAAATTATGACGACAACACCTCAGAGCTCAACTCCCCGGGACACTTCCACAAAACCCCTGACAGGAGGCACCAAGACAATGTTCTCATCATAAAACCATCGGAACGATTCCAAGATAGCCGCGTGATCCTAAAAAATTTTTAGTGAAATTTGAGAAGAGAAGAGTCAAAACTCTACTCAGGATGCCTTACCAGAGCGATGAAGAGACTGGGAAGTAAAAGAATTCCTAAACTCTCTGATATATAATTCCTAAATGACTCAAAACATTTTTCTAGACACAACTCGGCTGCTAAAACGATCAAGCAATGGGGCTCCTAAGGTCGGGGAAGGCTCTGATACCAACTTGTAACACCCTCGATGCGACTATATCTCCCACGTGTCGGGGCACGACTTAGAGGCATAATCACATTGAAGTCATATGTCGCAAGTAAGGTAATCTTTACAACATCCCATGTAATATAATAATAAAGGGGAGATAACTTAGTTGGCTTACACTCGCCACGTCAATCAAGGTACATAAATAACATTACATCATCCAAACACTCATGGCCCGACTACGGCGCCAAAATAAAAGATAACCCAACATGCGACACGGTCCCGATCACCCCCAACTGGGCACCACTACTGATCATCAGGAAAGGAAACATAATAACATTGAGAGTCCTCGTCGAACTCCCACTTGAGCTCGAGCGCGTCACCTGGAGCGGAATCATCAGGCCCTGCATCTGGTGTAATAGTAATCTGTGAGCCACAAGGACTCAGCAATCCCGCACCCTCGCGATCAAGACTATTTAAGCTTATAGGTAAGGCAAGGTAAATATAAGTGGAGCTGCAGCAAGCGACTAGCATATATGGTGGCTAACTTATTCGCAAAAGAGAGCGAGAAGAGGAGGCAAAGCGCGAGCGAGAAACTAGAGAGCAACCTGCGCAAGCATTACTCCAACACCGTGTCCACTTCCCGGACTCCGCCGAGAAGAGGCCATCACGGTAACACACTCAGATGATTCATTTTAATTAAGTTAAGGTTCAAGTTATCTACAACCAGACATTAACAAATTCCCATCTGCCCATAACCATAGGCACGGCTTTAGAAAGTTCAAATCCCTGCAGGGGAGTCCCAACTTAGCCCATGACAAGCTCTCACGGTCAACGAAGGAATAGACCTCCTCCCAAGACGTTCCGATCAGACTCGGTATCTCGGTTCTTCAAGACACTTCGACAGGTTAAAACAAGACCAGCAACACCACTCAGATGTGCCGACAAATCCCTATAGGAGCTGCACATATCTCGTTCTCAGGGCACACCAGATGAGCAAGACGTCGGGTAGGCCAGCCCAGAGTTGCCCCTGGTAGCCCCAGACATCGCTCGGTTGGACCAACACTAAGAGGAGCACTGGCCCGGGGGGGCTAAAATAAGATGACCCTCGGGCTCCGGAAACCCAAGAGAAAAGAGGCTAGGTGGCAAATGGTAAAACCAAGGTTGGGCATTGCTGTAAAAGCTTTAATCAAGGCGAACTATCAAGGGGTTCCCATTATAACCCAACCGCGTAAGGAACGCAAAATCCGGGAACATAACACCGATATGACGGAAACTAGGGCGGCAAGAGTGGAACAAAACACTAGGCGAGAGGCCGAGCCTTACACCCTTTACCAAGTATATAGATGCATTAAGATAACATAGCAATATAATGATATCCCAACAAGTAAATAAATGTTCCAACAAGGAACGGCCTCCAAACTTCACCTGCAACTAGCAACGCTATAAGAGGGGCTGAGCAAAGCGGTAACATAGCCAATCAACGGTTTGCTAGGATATGGTGGGTTAGAGGTTTGACATGGCAAATAGGGAGGCTTGAAAGCAAGTGATAGGCATCGTAGCATTGGCATAGCAAAAGAGCGAGCAATCTAGCATAGCAAAGATAGTAGTGATTTCGAGGGTATGATCATCTTGCCTGCACAGTTGTCAGAGTTGACTGGATCCTCGAAAGCAAACTCAACGGGCTCCTCGTTAGAGAACTCATCTCCCGGCTCTACCCAAACAATACAAACAAGCAAAAAGGACACAATCAACCACGTGCAAGGATCGAAGAAGAGGATGCAAACATGGTATGCTATGCGGGATGCAATGCGGGAGGCATATGCAAGATGTGACAGGAAATGCAATAACCTGGCCTCAACTTGGAAAACCAAGTGTGCCACTGGAAATATGAGATGAAATCTCTTGAAAACGATATAAAGAACGCCGGAATCGGAGTTACGGTTTGGAAATGGCAAGCAAAACAAATATGACACCGGTCTGCGATTTACAGCGAGTAGTCATCTAAATGCAATGAGATGAACATGCTACAACACACAAATATGACAACAAAATACATGGCAGGAATGCACTCAAGATGCTTAACAAAAGTCTAGCACTGAGCTACGGCCAAATCATCCATTAACAGGTTCAAACAAGCATGGCAAAAATGCATATGGCAAACAGATCTCAGACTTAGTGAAATTAACACTTGTCTGGAATTTCAGATCAGGTAGCCCTCTTCGGAGCAACAAAACTACATGCTACAGGACCTGAACATGGCAAAGTAAAGCATGGCATGGAGCTACTCAAAGATCTTAACAAAAGCCCCTTAGTGACCTTAAGCCAAAAGGGATCAGAAAATACAATTGCAAGCATGTGAACATGGCAAAAACATAATCAGTTCTCAGACTTAGTGAAAACTGGAGCATGCTGAAAATAGATATCAAGTAGGCATGTTTACGAGCTCGATGCACTCACTACGGTGCAAGTCATGACAAGATAAGCATACATCTATCAAGAACACACAAAATTCAAGCTAGACATGGCAAGAACAATAACATAGCATGCACGGATCAACTACAACAACATCGGCAAAATTGCAAACAAGTTGACAATCTTCCCAGATTCACAAAGTAGCAAAAGTAGAGCTCGATTGACTCAAGCTAGGGTGCTCCATAATTGCAAACAAAGACATGGATGGATAGAGAACTACAATCTTAACAAAACATCCTTACTGATCACCCTCAAAAGAGGCACGGATCACTAGGAAACAACATGAACATATGACAACATGAGATAAACAGCTCAAGGGCTTAGTGGAAATGCTAAGTCCCTGAAAACAGAATTAGCAAATGCACCACTTTGCAGGCTTGCACTAGGCACCACACACATCACAAAAATACATGGGTTGCACCTCTGGAAAGATGGCAAAACCCTTAACAAAACATATGTAGAGCTCATGGGCATATCATGCACACAATAATCATGGCAAAAATGACAAATATGCAAATGGAGTAGCAGATCTGACAATTATCTCAAGTAGCCCTCTTCTAACAGCATTTCGGGCATCAAGATGACCTTAATTGAAAATGATGCAATGGAAAGAAATGATGTACTCTCTGAGATAAACATTTTGATATGCTATATGCATGAATCGGAGCTACGGATGAAAAGTTACGGCACGATGAACAGGAGCACTTGAAACTGAAAACATGGGGACTTAGTGGAATTTCGACCTCCGGATCTAGGGTTGACCCGGCACGCGAACCGAGGTGGCCGGATCTTCGCCGGAGTAGCTGCGCGGGCCGCCGGAGTTGACGGAGGCGGCCGGATCCGGGCGAGGGGGAGGCGAGGGTGAGGCGGCGAGGCGAGGGCAAGGCAGCGGGGCGAGGCCGGGTGCCGAGCTCGCCGGCACGGAGCAGCTTGGCGGCGGCCGGAGTGACGGCGGTGGCCGGCGCGCGGTCGGGCGGCGCGGAGGGAGGAGAAGCAGCGGGCGGTGGCGGATGGCGAGTGGGCCGCGGGGGCCCCGGCTGGGCTTGCGGGCCGTGGCGCGGGAGGGCGGTGGCGGCGACACGTGGCAGGCGGCGGTTGGCTGGGGTGCGGCGGCGGACGCGTCCGATCAGGCGGCGGACA